>NC_053185.1:19090909-19393939 GCF_905163445.1 Pararge aegeria | reverse complement strand
AGGCCGTTCGTTTCTTCAAATTTTCGTTCACCCTGCATGAAGTTGAACGTAAACATAAGCTTTCGCGAAACCTTGATATGGCCCCTCACCCTTAGTGCAAGATTGCAGGCGTCACTTTAAACTTTTTTTTTCTAGTTTAGTTAAACTAACTTTGTCAGAGAATAATTTACGTTATGGCTCTTATTTTAAAGCCTAACAGAAAAAAAACTGTAAAATAAAAACCAGTAGTACGACATCAAATCAAGGTCCACATTGTATTTAATATTGGAAACCCTGATTGTGTTTTAATATTTTCAACTAAGTTCCGTTGTATCTGTAGAAACTTGATAGATAGCCTTAGCCACACTATGGCCACGTATCATCAACTCTACTGAAATTAAAACAGTGGAATTTGACCTTATATTGTATTAGATACTGTGCTAGTAGTAGAGGAAGAGTGAATCCCGCGTTGCTTTATACACTCTTAACAAAATTTCATGGCATTTGATATACGAGTAGCATTAATTTGTGCCGAGCTCGTGTTGTGTAAAGGCCATTATATAAACAATCTTAAGGTGTGCTTCATCTTTACATTGAGCGATATAGAAATTAGTAGGACACAGATGTTTGATTTTAAAACTAGAAATTTTACTTTGAATTGTTCGATACTTGAAATGGTTAACGGTTTCAAGTATGCGAACCTCATGCTAAGGCTGAAGTTAATAACCGATAAATCCTGTGCCGCTTTTAGTGGTCTCATTTTATTGTTTTTAATCGTTTCACGATTTCAAGTTTTCTTTTAAATCTTGTCGATTAAATGAATTCAATCGAATTTTTTTCCCCGAAAACAAATCCAGTTGGTATCCATATTTCGTTACTCAATCACTCGGAAACTGCTAAAAGAGGTTTAATTAAAATCAGTCTAACTAAAAATCTTATTCTAGATTAACACGCATGATGGTAAGTGGGTTAATACAACTTTAGAATGTTGAAAACTAAAACACGTCCTCAAATGCTACGTAGATATCCGTGCAATTTGTCATTTCAACTTTTAGTAAAAAATTTTCCGCAAGGCTGTGTGCATTGCGGAATTATTTCCTGTCACAAAAGACTGCAGTATTACTAAAACTACTCAAATTATCTTTAAATTTAAATCAACGTTAAAGTTCAAGGAGAATGTTTTTAAAAACAAAAGTTCAGCAAACCATCACGGTTTGCTGACTTTGTTCTCCATGTTCTGTCCCCTAACAGTGGCTTGCGATCCAGTTCCAGAGGAACTTTGAGGTCCATCGTTCCAGGTCTATCGTTGGAAGTGCCAGCTTCCAAGGCCGGGAGCATGTTTATGTGTCTATTGTCTGTGGTCAGATCAAAGAGGAAGTGATTTGAAAATATAGAATCTGTTGTGTGTCTGTCAATTAGTCATGTCAAAAATCAGAAATCGCATTGAAATAACGGACGTTGAACTTCATAAAACTTATTAAAGTCAAAAGAACAAGTAAACGCTTTTGATTTAACACTTTTGTTTAAATAATATATAGGTATATAATAATCCCAGAAGCAATGGGTCACGCGATAGCGTGCCGCCTGCTACACATGTAAAGACAACACGCGAAATGTTCACACCTGCTATATCGTGGGGATTTATTACTTTACCTTTTTTACCGTCCTTTTTAACAGATTCATATTGTTATTGATGAAGATAAACACATACTTCTTTGTAACTCATGAACATATAAATTACCATATTCCAATGAGAATATGATAATTTATATGTTAATGTTAGCAGGTTTAGGAAATTTGTTTTTTTTTAATTTTGTATTTAAAAATGCATAATTTTGAAGTTATTTTACGGCCAGAAAAGTGGCCTTAAAGATATCAAAAAAGAGACTTCCTTAAACGTTTTAACATCCCTTGTGTAAGTTGCCCACCTGGCTCATACCTGCGATACGCCATAAACATCGGTTATCTCTAGAAGATTCATTAATATAGAATTGCTTTAATAATTCTCATTTGATATAATTCGTAATAATTCTTATCTAAATATTTGATGTTCTGCCACATAGAATAACAACTAAATTTTGTGAAATAACTTACCGGAAACTAAAATCGTAAAATATTATTATTGGTTCGTTTTGTTGTCAACATTGTTAACGGTATCTGAGTCGTATAAAGTAGAAGCAGTGCATTTTAGAGGATCCATTTGTAACGAATATTTGTCAGTTGAAGTTCTGCCCGATTATAGTTCAAAATGTAATCAGTGAAAACTAGTATTATTCAAGTTCTATCCCTACGTTCTCCAACACTCGTTTCTAAATACTTATAAAGTTTTATGAATTCTACTGTTATTCGTTAGATAGTGCATATGATATGTATTTGCTCAATACGCAGATAACTACAAAAAGTTACATGGTGCGTGCCGGGAGTCGAACTTGGTCCCCCAGGAAAGGAAGCCGAAGCTTTACCTTCTTGGCTATAACCGCTTAAGGTCCCTAATGACTGTGAACTAACGACATTTCTAGAAGACTTACAATCTGAACATAGTTTCAGTTATTGAACGGTGTGTCATTATTCTTCACAGACAAACACGCGATTGAGCGTGTCGTCTGCCATTAGTCACAGATATCATTTACTCGTAGATTAACAAAGAACTAACACGACGGGTTTAGACAAATGCGTTACGGAATTAAACTTACTTTTTTCATCACACTTTGTAATGTATTTTTACTGTCTTATAAACGAAAAAATCTATACCGCCATGCCATAAATTTAATCTAAATATTTGAAAATACGAATATCTTGGCCACCACCAATATAAGTAGAGGGGATCGCAGGGTGCAGAGTTTAGAATTAGCTCTGATATCTTCCAGCTACCCCAGGATGTGAGTAAGATGATTTAATCGTGGTATAGGTCAAATAAAGGTCAATATATTACATAATAACTACTAAGATTATTCAATATATCTAAAATTATATACCGAATACATAAAAATCATATAATAAATATTTATATAATATCTATAATAAGTAAACAGTGATAAAAATACTATGACAACGATCGATAATGCTCCTTAACATTGTGTATAAAAGATTGCACCTATCGGCAGTGTCTAATAAGTTCTGGTAGTAAGTTCCATAGGTGAGTTGCTTGGACTGAGAAAGATTTCTGGTAGAAATAGTATTATATTATAGGAGGAAAGAAAATAGCATTTTTTGACAAATTAGTGCAAGGCAAAAACATGTGCCGACCGCACGTAGCGTAGGATAGGTGCCTAGACGATGAAGACACGACTTGTGAAACGAGGAACGAAAAAAAAGGAATGTTCTACTTAATTTTTGTCCTCAGCGGAGCTTAATGAACAAAAACATTTTAGCCCCGTTTCATTCCGACGAGCTGAAATTATAATTACTGGGTTCAATTAGCCTAATTACAGCACAGCTATCAGCAAGTCAGAAAAGCGTCGTTGCTTACAGCTTACTAACACTGGTATTTGTGCTGTGACATTTGAGAGTGGAAGCAGTTCGCAGTTTGCTTGTAGACCCATATATTATGCATGACGCGGTCTTTGTTTACAGGATAGTAAAAAAAAAAAAAATCCAAATCAAGGCCCTCTTCCGTTGTAACATTATAATAATAGAATAATAAAACATTATTTACATTCCCTTGTTAATTGATTGTAAATTTAAGGCCTTCTTTATTTCCTCCATATTTTTCACCTTGATCAGGTATCAAGGTGAAATATATAAATGTCTCGCTAGATTAATCCATGCTTTACCTCAGTGGCATGCATAGAGGGTTTTCACGGGGTATGCAGATTATATAAAATGATAAAAATCTCCAGTACAAATTAAAAGAACTTAAGGATAGGCATTGTAAGAGTTTTAAAAAAGCGTAACCTTAAGTTTTTATAACTCGTACTGGATCAATATAACATTTATATCATCTGCATGCCCTGTGCATATCCTCTGAGGTAAAGCATGGATTACTCTAGCTAGACACAGATATCGAGTTCCTTAAGGGTCTCCGTTTCCAATCCAAAGGATGCCAGTTGATAACTCTTGTTGTCCATCATCCATCTTGACGTCTATATCACCATCTGTACCGTTGTTACCGAGTTAATTAATATGACGATTATCTATTGGATAGAAACAGGCGTTACTTTGCGGAATTCCATGATATATTATGAAAATTAAGCTTAACTTGCTAAACTCCGCGAAATCATCATCGCTTTGCACTAGGTGAGATTGCAGTCAAGGACTTACTCAAAGAAGATTAATAAAGTACCATTTTATGTGTGTAAAAAAATGTATATCTCCATTGCGCCAGAGGTCCCTCTTTCAGCATCGCTTCCTATCACTTGAACTGTAATGGTAACTTACCTTAATTTAGAATTTGCTCACGATCGATGGCGCTCCCCTTCTGATTCAGTACTATTCTGTGTGATAAAAACTGCCCTAAATGTGATGAGTAATTAAATTTGAGCTTTAGTCGAACTGCGTAGAGCTTATAATAATTTGGCCAGAATAAGAGGTTACATTTTCCTCCTAAAATCGTTGCCGGTAACCACATTAAGTTAATGATGTAGGCCGCCTCAATTATATGATTTCTAGCCTGTTTTATTAAGGGTATCATATAACATAATATATTATTATTATAAATGATGGTCGGGTGTATAGAAGGATGGCAAGATAAATGGATTTGTTTTTTTTATTATTTTACTACAAGCTAGCCCAAGATTGCAATGTCACCTGTACGCAATGATCCAGTCTGTGATGGTAGCGAGCTAAACTGTTAGAGGAAATGCAGTTAAATGAAAACCGTACCCCAAAAGATAAATTTATATAAATGTTTGATTATGATATGATATAATTATTGCTGTTCTGGTCACTTGAGGCCAATATGCTTGCGTTACTTTATTTATTTTTTTGCGTCCGTGACGACACTCGGGTCTCTGCTGAGATTCATGTATCGTAACTATGTGCCTATAATGCATGCCATATGCTTAGCTGCACACCTTTTGTTTCTGTATCACCAGACACAGACTTAATGTATACATATAAGGTAATACAATACGTCCCATTCGTACCAGAAAACATGAATAAATGTATTTTCTTTCAACGAAGTTACGTCTGTAGATAGAGTCGTCTGATTTTACGTTAAGTAACATTAAATAACATTTCTTGCTTTACAATTTATGTTGGGTTTCTGTGTGGCGTGGAAGCGTGTGTGTGACATGTGACGTCATTACTCGCGTGATAAGGGTATGTTAACAAGGGATAACACCACAATGCGTGCATTAGGTTATCTAGTTCGAGCATTTCATTGTAAATATCTAAGAACGCGAACTAAATTGAATAAGGAAGTCGATGTTTTGAATTAAGAGATAATTTGAAACTTAGTAGTACAACTGCTTTTTGGACGTCCGGGGAAGTACTAACGCCATGTTAACTTCTGCCGCCAAGCAGCATTAGTATTCCGGTGCAATGTGGCGTAGCAACCGATTAGGGGTATACTATCTTAGACTGCATCATCACTTACCACCAGTTGAGATTGCAGTCAAGGGCTATTTAGTAGTAGAATAAAAAAAAATGCTGTTTTCTGGTCAGAAGGGCGTGGTTGCAGGCACAGGAGATTTAAAACTACGCTTCAATTTAATGGACACAGAACGCCATATTGCAGGACGTGCTCCTTGCATGCCCTGTGTAGTTTTTCTCTCTTTATAGGCCATGGTTTTCCACTTACTATCAGGTGGGCCATCCGCTTGGTCGATTATGCCACATCAAAATACAAAATCAAACGCAGACGAAGTCGCGGGTAACTGCTAGTATCAATATATACTTGACAAAATTAAAAGTTAAGTTTATTTGAGTAATTTTAACGTTACAAGTAAAAAAAACTTGTGCTTAGCACTTATATGCTCTTAAATAGTTTTAAGTGGAATGAATGTAGAGTATACCTATGCGAGTAGGTAACTTCTATAGTTCTATTTAAATAAAGGAAGATTTGCATTTGTTGTTCTATGTCTCAGTAACGATTATAATGTTTATTATAATGTTTTTCGGTCTGTCATTATAGCTCAGTAGGTATTACTAGTTGATGACCCCAATTTGTTTGCGTAGAATTATTTCACATTACTTCACAGTAAAACTTGAAAAGTACGAAATAAGTATCAATGAATAATTCGAAACAACAAACCAGCTGTTTAACAAAACAGAACATCTCATGAAAGATAACGTAAATCAGAAAAAATACCCTAAAATAAAATAAACGATAGCATAGCGTCCAATTTTTTTTGCCTGCGTCCTGTTATAGATCCGTTATAGTCTAAGAACCTGAGGGATAAGATTTAAACAAACCTCTACAAACATTTTCTAATCATTCAATTGATTTTTATATTATGTCTATAAAACTGGTTGTTATTGAGCACTTACAAAAGAGGCATTATGGAGGTAATGAAACGTACTAGAGTATTTGCTAGAATGTGTTAATTCATTTGCTACTAAGCAAGCTGTACTTTTTCATAGTTTGCTTAGTTCCAATTAATTACATCAGAAAATTCGAAATTGTGAAATGCAAGTGTCCTTGACCACTGAACTGCTTCTCCATTTTAGATTATTGTTAGCACCAAATCGATTACAGGATTCGTACATTGTACATAGCCTTTGGAGGCTAGCATGCTTCACAATACTGCAATCACGTGATAAAGCAGTTAAGCAGAAACTAGTTGTCGAATAAAATAAAACAAACTAATCTATCTACTATCGAGTAACGCTTTTATGGCAAAATTGCTTGGAAAGCAGATTCTATCGACAATAATCCAGTGAAAAATTCAGCAGTTATCCTTTTCCAACTTAAAGTTTCAGACATACTTTTACCTCTCACAAGAACGTATTATCATCTCTTCTTGACCTTAAAGCATTCTATGTGGGGTAATTACTACATGCCTCATTCTTCCACTGGCTTGTAGTGGCTGTCCGGTCAGTATACTAGAGTATTTACTCTTTTACACAATTCATTTATCTCTTTTTTGGTCTCCCTCTGTTTCATTGTGCTTTTGTATATATACAAGATTGTATGATGATTGTAAAATGTAAATTTTTATGCTGGAAAAGGGTTACTGCTTAATTTTTCGCTAGATTCTTGTTAATAAAATCTGCTTTCCAGCAAGTGATAAAGGTACGGACTATAAATATGCAGAATCGATTCAAAATTTCTATACACGTAGGCCTATTTGAAAAATTGTTTTGTATTTAAACATAAACACGTCCGTTTAAGTAAATTGCCAATGATTTGATTATTATGATCTCACAACAATGTAATTTTTTCTTTTTGACTTTAAGAATTTCTTTCCAGATTTCGTGCTAAGTAGAACCAAACTCAAACAACAAAACCAAATAAATATCATTCTTGGCAATCTGTTCAAATATCTTTTAATCATCGTCACGACCTCCTACACTATAATCAACATGAAAATACGGAAGTTTAAAAATTCGTAATTAGGGCATACCGTAAAAAATCTCAATTCCCGATATCTCAAGGGGTCCGATAAAAACAAAGCCATTAATGAATTGCCCCTTTTTTTTGTTTTCACAAAGGGATGAAACAACAATGGAGTAATCCGAGCCGATGAGACCGTTCATATCAGCGGGGTTTGAAAAGTTTGACTAATTGTTATGGAAGCCTGCGGGACCACTAGTAATTAGGGTTCAGTGAACATCTCCATTCCAGTAATTAATGCCTTAAGTGACCCTGTCAAGGGCATTTTCCGTAAATTTTTGATAATACCAATATTATATTTGGAATTTGTAGGTGTCGATTTCTATTTAAATTTAAATTATAAGCGGAGCTTCAGTTTTAATAGCCGTCTGAAATTTGTAAGGTCATATATTTTACCCGGTTGAACTTAGGGCTTCTTTTTAAATAATCGCGAGTCTTACAACTTTAAAACTATTTTTTTAATAATTCTATTAAAGCTAAACTAATATTAAAAACTGAAGAATTTGTTTATTCATAGATATGGATTTGAAAAAAATTAAGTTTGCACATGTATTGAATGCATATGAGAAAAATATATCTCGCTGCGAACGAAGCATACATAACTAAAGTTGAAGAGAAAGAACACAAAGTAATAAAATCTACGCGAACGCGGAGACTTGAGGTAAATTATATAATATTAACGCGCTTATTTAGCCCAACCGCTAAGTCTAGCAATTCAAAGGGGCATTAGCCCCAACATTTTGAGTACCATGCCCATAAGTGAACAGTTAGACGACTTATATTTATTGTAAACTAGCTGTCCCGGCGAACTTCGAACCGCGGATCTTTTTTTTTTTTGATGAATGTTATATTTTAAAACTTATTATTATATTCCGAACTAAGAGAAATCCGAAAATGAAATATCATAAAAATTGGTCCTGCCGTTCTTGAGTTTTAAATGGTGTAACTGACACAACTTCCTTTCATATATAAAGATGTTAATTTTAGTTTGTAGTTATTATTTCCCTAGAAAAAAATATTTTTCGTTGGTTCATTAATAAATAAATATTAACGTTTAATGGTGCATGTATACAGTGATAATGTTCATATTTCAGGCTAACTTTTTTTGTTTGACTAAAATTGTTACATCCCTGAACTTTAAAGAAAGATGGTATCCTAGAACGCACCTAAAACACATCTAGAGTGCACATCTAGAGTACACTTCGAATTTACCGGAGTTATGTATTTGACGGCCGATTGGCGCAGTGGGTAGCGACAATGCTCTCTGACTCCAAGGCCGTGGGTTCGATTCCCACAACTGGAAAATGTTTCTGCTTGTAGTGGCTGTCCGGTCAGTATACTAGAGTATTTACTCTTTTACACAATTCATTTATCTCTTTTTTGGTCTCCCTCTGTTTCATTGTGCTTTTGTATATATACAAGATTGTATGATGATTGTAAAATGTAAATTTTTATGCTGGAAAAGGGTTACTGCTTAATTTTTCGCTGGATTCCGTCGCTGAAGGCCGTGGGTTCGATTCCCACAACTGGAAAATGTTTCTGCGATGAAAATTAATGCTTTTCAGTGTCTGGGTGTTTACCTGTATTTTATAAGTATTTATGTATAATGTATATTATGCATAAAATTATTCATCAGCACCCATAACACAAGCTACGCTTACTTTGGGACTAGATGGCGATGTGTGTATTGTTGTAGTATATATAAATATGTACGTTTTTGATTCAAGCAATGGAATATCACTTATAAACATCGCGAGAAAAGCGGCATGCCTGAGAGTTCATCATTATGTTCTCAAAGATGTGTGAACTCTACCACTTCACACTTGGCCAGCATGCCCTAGTAGTGACTCGATTACTTTAACATATTGCAGGGTCATTTATAAGAATGTTTATGTGACCATGGTGTTGGGCCGTATGTTTCAAGCGACCCCTGTAACTTATATAATGTAATGTCCAACTTATAGAGGGCCTACTACTACGCTGCGTCATCCGGTACGGTATTTTCAGTTTGTGCAGCAGACACGAAGCGATATCTGTAGAACTGGTGTTCCTATGGATTACAATTATTCTAAATATGGTGAAAACTGATAAATGAGTCTCATATTTAGAGACTACATATAAACAAAACACATAAGCGTTTGGAAAACATTTTCTTATTTACGTAAAATAATAGTATACTGAATAAATATATACTCGAACATAAATATTAAAAATTATATATATATTTTTCTTCGTCTTTCCTAACGTCAAAAGATTGCCTGAAAGAGATAGCTTTAGCGATAAGACCGCCTTTGCATGCCCCATTTTGTATTCTAAGTTTCTTCTGTGTGTGTTTTTACTTTGTTAAAAATGTGTGTGTGCAATAACATTATCAAATAAACTAAACTCGGTCGCTAACCTTTTGCAAATAACCAAAATATTGTTGGTATATCATGCGCTTAATAAATTGCAAGGCCGTCTATTATTCATAATACTGGGCCCGATTTTTAGGCAAAACAAAGATGCGACGAAAAACACGAAAACCAGAGCCACTGGATTTTATTATTACAAAAATCCCACCGTCAATATTGACGGCGATGGCTCAGCGAAAAACTATGAGAGATCCCGCACCGTGTCACCCGATATGTCTTTTGTCAATTCATATCCGGCAGGGATGCCAACTTTTCGAATTAGAAAAAAAAACCGTTTTCTAACTTTAATTTCGAGTATTTTTAACGACTTTTATCAAGTAGCACGTAGCGGTGCAATAATCTAATATATTTATATTCTAATTTAAAGTTCCCAACATTGAGTTTTTCTGTTTATTATCTTTGTGTCTTCGAAATGCTGATCATATAAAGAATAAAACTGAGCATTTTTCTCTTTATTGCATAAAGAAAAGTAAGCATACCAAAGGCAGATTTAATGCCTCAATGCCCTCTAAACATGAGTGAAAAACTAGATAAAAAAGCTATAAAAATGTAAAAAGTATTAATGCAGCAGATTGTTATCGGTTCGGTAATCACTTGACAGCACGTGACTGGGTTTCTTGTTTGCGCACTATCTAATTTTTTTTTTAAATAAAATATGCTCCCTTTGACCTATCTATACGAAATGTAACCAGTACTTAAGAGTTTAAAAAATTGTTACCCAAATAATAATGTCAAATTAAAAAAGAAATACAGTCATACGAATTAAGCGAGTTAAATAAAAGCTTGTAAAAGTTGTGACATTGGTAACCCTACACTCACCCGTCCTTCCGAGCGGGCTGGCGACATAATTACGGGTTAAAGTAGACCTCGGATGGAAATTGTACCATTTTCGGGTCCAATCCTCCACAGGATTATGTAGAATACGCAGCGAGTTTTTTGTCCTTTTGAACGTCCTAATTTTCTTTATTTATTTCGACCACAGTACGCAATTATTATCCCTTGTTATTTTCGGTTTTTATTGATGACAATTTTTGCCGCCTTTAAAGGTATATAGGTAATATTTAGGTTGGCTTTATTGGTTGGCTATATATTTCTGCGAGGTTGTCTGTCTAGCGATATACTTCGGTTAGCGTGGTTAGGAACTATTCATTGATTTAGAATCTCATCTATTTACTATCGACCTGCGAGGCATCGTTAGGGTCTTCATCTTTAGGTATTACATATACTTTTAATATATTATCTTCCGTCGGCTTCCATTTTCCCACCACGTATTAGCCGTGTGCCGTAAAAACTCGAAAATGGCCTCACCGTTTAGATAATTTGTTTTCTAATGTAATACTGGAATAGTTTAGAATAACGGAAATTTATAAATCGTTGCTTTACAATTAGGTTGGCGAACGAAGTTATCACCATCCCCTTACAATTATATAAACATATGAACGCTTCATAAGTGCCTGTGATAGGCCTACATGAATAAATAAATTTTGAATTTGAATTTACATACTCAAAAGATCGGGCGAAAAATCTAAATTGGTCCTTTTGTATGAGAGTTGCCACTTCCGATTACTTTGACGTGTTACTGTTATATACCGCACTTTTATAAGTGCTACGAAGTTCACTGGGTCATCTAGTAATTACAAGCTATTGTACAACAGTTTAATTTTTTTTTTTAATAGATGAACAGATAATTTTGTAATGGAATTTTTTTTAGTCCCTCAAAAATATGAATATCTGATGAAGAACTTTAGAGATGGAGGTTTACTTTAATAGACAGCAACGAATCATTCAGTCACTGTTTAATTAATATCACCGTTTATCACAAATATAATATTTGAAAGTGCATCCTACCGTTTTTCTCTGTGTCTAAATTTATAGTCTGCATTTTCATTTTCCCGCCAAAAGTCGATGCTCACTCGCCGCCATTTTGTCGACCGATGTCAAGCGTGACCTGACAGCGCGCACTAACGTTGGTAAATCGAGTTACGATGTCCAATATTGATACAATTGTACCAACAAAACGGACCAATATAAATACAGGATGGGTAGTAATTTGATTCTCAGTAGCTAATGGCAGTTCCTTAGCCGATGTTCAATAGGTATTTATTGGTTGGAACCAGTTACTTAATTCTATGACAGTATGTCAGGCGAGTGTTCGATCGTATTTCTAACCTTGCAAATAGTCGTTAAATTGTCTAACACGCTACTAATTTCATTGTTAACGGCATAGGTCTTTATTGATGGTTTTTAGTGTTATTCTTTTTTAAAGTTTTTTGTAATAATTTATAGGTTTTTCCAATGCAGTGTGATGATTGTGATTATTACAATTTTATTTTTTTAATATCGATAAATGTTTTTTTATTTAATCTACTTGAACAAAAAGGAGTTCTCAAATAACCCGACCTTAGCTCTTTGAGTAAAATTTCTTAACACTTTGGGACACTATTGGAACGAACTGGATAGAAAAAATAACTGACATAGGGATAAAAGGTTACATTTTGAAAACCATGAATGCATTTGTCAATTGCCAATAATAGTCCCTCATTGGAAGGGTTGGTGATCACAGCAGATGGTAGAAGTAGCAGAGAGGAAGATGCTGCTCCCTTTTTTTTATACTCCCTTAGTCGACTCGTATAGCACCCCCGGGAAGAGGAGCGTTTGTGATCTGCCGTCACCACGCCACAAATTAATGAATGACTACATAAATTGATAAATAAACAAAGAAAAAACATGATTCCGGAGTCAAGTTTGGTAACTTAATATCTACCAAAAACGAAGGGCTGCCTCCTGATCTCATGTCACAGTAAACGCTCAGTAAAAGGACGGAAGGATTTCACCGTGCTCAAAATGCTTAAGCCGCGCAAGCACCGTCGTCCGCAATTGAATAACCGTTAAACCTCCACGTTTTAAATCTGTGACATGTTACGTTCAGAAATCAAATTACGATCTGCCGACGGCGTCTCGACTCTCGACACGGGTGCCGTTTAAAATTAATAATTAAATGATCTTTCGTAACTCGACCGCCCGTTCACGGCCCTCGCCGCAAAATTGGAGCGCCCAGGTAAATTATTTTATGCAGTCATTCAGAGTTTTCAGACCATAGCCCCAGGTGTGAGTTTTAAGAAAATAAATTAATCTTAAAATTAACTCAACTCTTAGCAGTGTAGAGTCTTAGCAAATGTTTTTTTTTTCTTTTTAGTATTCTGTTTAAATTCAAAATTTTATTAATTCAACACAAGAGTTAACTTTCTGACTTGAGTGAAATCTTTACCAGTGTTGCCATTTCCTTTTCAGTTTGCAATAATCAAATATATGGAAATAAATAAATATATAAATATACCCCCAAACCACAAAGAAAGCGTAGCTTGAGTTATTTGGGTACTAAAATGGCTGATGAATAACTTTAATGAATAATATACATAAAAACTTAATATATAATATAGAAATAAATACCCAGACGCTGAAAAATATTTATGTTCATCGCACAAACATTTTCCAGTTGTGGGAATCGAACCAACAGCCTTGACTCAGGGTCGCTGCCCACTATGCCAATCGAGTGTAATGATATATATGGCCATATATGGTTTTAGAGAACTAATTTCTCACTACAGTAAATAACACACGCTGATGTTGAAAGTTTAACTTAAAAATCGGAGGTCTAACTTGCTCTCCAAACATGGGGCTACCAATGTTTGGAGTGCAAGTTAAACCGTCGGACCCGGTTATTATCTCTATCATGTGAATAGTCATTAAAACCATGCTTGGTTGGCATTGGATCAGCGTTTCGGCCTACGTTTTAAATCCTGCCCTATAAGGGAGGATGCCTGCGCCCCACCGTTGGGCCTTGAACTCGAGTGCTGCTTTATTTAGTGTTGCCCAATATGCAACGTATACATTGTTCTCAGTAAAGAAATTTGTCAAAAGAATCGCTGGAGTCAATCTGCCAACTAGAGAGCAGTTTGGATAGAACGAGGCGTTACTTTGCGGAATACCTTGATTTATTAGGAAAAGCTTAATTATATAGAAAGAAGGTTTATCCAGTGTAGTACTAGTATAAAATAATAATCATATAAACCTTTTATATATTACAATTTACAACAATCTTGGCACTTCTCGTTCTCTTGCTCTAAGCCCTTTCTACAAAGGTTGCCTGTAAGAGATTGCTTGCAACAATAAGGCCGCCTTTGCATGTCTACATTGTTTACTGTTTCATTAATGTTTCTTTTCCTATATGTATGTTATACGTGCAATTAAGAGTTTCTACTTGTTCTTCTTTTTTTACCGGCCTAATACAGGGCACGGGTCACCTCCCACAATGAGCAGGAGTCAAGGCCTGGACTACAGCCCGAACTGGCCCTGTGTGGATTGGTGGACTCCACACACCTTTAAGAACATTATGTGGAACTCTTTATTGCTTAATGCATAAAACATTGAAAAGTTAGAGAAGCGTGGTGGGATTCGAACTCGGTCTCCCGAAAGTGAAATCGAAGTCCTACCCACTGGGCTATTATCGCTTCTTGGTACGCAATAGCGGTCATTGAGCAGCGTTGCCCATTGTTTCCTCATGCTGTGCAGTATATTTTTGAGTTAACAAATTCATCAATAGAATTAATCTGCAAACTCAAGCGGGGCCTTAACCAGTTATGCCTATTGATCCCCAGTGCACAACATACGTTGCGTTTTTTTGAGTAAACAAATTTCCTGTCACTAAAGTTAATCGGCCAAACACAGATAGAGGTTTTCAATGGTTGGCTTTGGGCGAGTGGGAATTTAGCCCGAGTAAGCTGGATATCCACTAAGCGCTTCGGTTAAGCAACCTCAGCCTCACGCCCGTAGCCTGTAACTACTTACGTAACTTGCCAAGTTGGCTTCGTATCTTATGGTCAGGTTATTATGGTTTTCAATTCAATTAAATTCTTGTTTATGGATTTTATCTGTGCCAACTGGGCACAAGGTACTTCGCCAATGTCTTATATATGGAGAAGGCAAGAAGGAGATCGGTGAAAATAATCATAAGTTAATTTTGAATAATATAATATTGACCTATAGTTGTAATTATATTGTTTGTTCATCTAAGACAGTACAGATAATACAAATATAAATGTGTTTTATTATGGGATTCGTGTAGGAGACCCGTGCCCTGTAGTGGGCCGGTAATAGGTTGATATGATGTTAGCAGTAGTTTATTTATTTATAAAGAGCACTAACAACATGCATATAAAACGTTTTTAAATATAGCGCACACACAAAAACATTTACTGATATGCACGTCAATTACTAGTGCACATAGCATTGACAAAGCGTCATGTAAACTTAATTTGACAAAAAATTTAACTCGCCGATGAGTTTTCGGTGAGTTTTTTCTTAAAAGCTGTGGGTGAGTTATGGAAGATATCGATGTCAGGTACATTTTTAGTAGGTGATATTATCGACCCATTACCGGACCTCTAACTTTTCTAAGTTTTGTGCGTTTTAAATAATTAAAATATCATTTACTTCATTGGTGAAAGAAAAACGTGGCGAGGAAACCTACATTCCTGAGAGTTCTTGATAATGTTCTCAAAAAGGTGTGGTGTCCACCAATCCGTACTGGTCCAGCATAATGGCTCGATACGATGAAGGTGTTATATTGAAATTACTGATTATTGTCAGTTATTTGGCATGCAATGTTGCTTATAAGAAGGTTAAGTTAACAGTTGTAAAATGAATTGATGTTGCACAAATACTAAATTAACAAATAAATTTAAAATAATAAAACAAATTAGTAACGATAATAGATTATAAGCAAATGCCGTATTTATATTTGTGTGTGCTTGGGCTGCATTTTTAAAAGACAGATTAACTAACTAAATAAACGTTGACAAATTCATGGGGAACAGCTAAACATAATGAAAGAAAAACAGCCAGCCATTTTGTGGTACAGTTATACACTATCGATATTCGTGGAATGAACGTTTTAGCTTAGTTTACATATACATAGTTTGTCGGATCAAACGTTATCCAAACATTTAATCACTACCAACCAACAATTCGCGGAACCTGGGATAAATGTTAAAACAACTAAGTAAAACAAATTAGCATGCAGTAACGGGGCTTAGAAATTTCCCATAATATAATACCTAAGACTAAAATTTACGCATCGTGAGCGGATTAGTTACACAAATTACAGTGTAAACTCTATTTGTATTTCAAACTACTCCAAACCACGTACCAACCCTTCAAAGTTTTTTGCATAAAAAAAACATAATTCTGTGAGGTGTATAATTTTTTCAATCTTTATACTCCACACCAAACAGATCTTCAGTAATGTACTCTCTAGGATCGTTTCGCTCTGTTACTGGACCGGAGCAACAATTATTCATGACCCACTGTTTTATTGAAGAAATTATAAATTACTACAGGTCCTCCTGCTTTTCGTGGAGTATAGCAAATTAAGCTTGATTTTCATTGTATGTCATGAAATTCCGCAAAGTTACGTCTGCTTCTATAACAATTATTTCGCTATTAAGCAGTAAGGCCGCCTTTTGTAATCTACGTATTTTTTCATGATGTACAAACAAAGAATGATAGGTGTAAAAAGAAATATTCGATAAAGCGAAGGATTATAGAAATAAGGCTCATATTTATTGTACTTATGACATGTATTATCTGATTCCTTGACTAGTTGCGCACCGCAGTCTTGCCAACAGTGAACTTGAATCAGTTTCTATGCGACAACGTACCGGAACGCTAAATTGCTTTGTGTCATGGTTCTGTTGGTATTTCAATACAAGCATCTCATTGGTAAGAGGTATGATAGTTAAATTATCCCATACCTCTTATTGGTTTCTATGCGACATCAAACATCGAGCACATCGACAGCAGGGTGGCAAGCAGCCTCGGCCAAAGCCTCCGACCAGATCAGACCAGAGAAAATTCAAAGTTATATAATCCTACTTTGCAGTAGGATCCGGGGATCGAACCCACCACCTCCGACACAAAACCACAGCGCTCACCACTGCGCCAGGGAGGTTCTTCAAAAGGACGCCAGCACGGCTGGCAGATGAGGATATAACTAACGTGTCCTCCTGCTAAACCACGGAATAGAGAGATAATTGTCCCCTGCCCATGCTAGCCGTACAGAGAGTGTGTTTCACGAGCAATAAAGTATTTCAACTTGTTCTTCTCAGATTGTGTTATGGGTACTAAGATGGCTAAAGAATATTTTTATAAATAATATACTGAAATACTTATAATATACAGATAAACACCCAGACACTGGAAATCATTCATGTTCATACAATCAAGAATTTTCCAGTTGTGGGAATCGAACCCACAGCCTTGGACGCAGAAAGCAGTGTCGTTGTCCACTGCGCAAATCGGCCGTAAAAGTATTAAGCACACCACAGTAGTTAATGTGATCCAAAATACACCTCATTATCGTATATCATTCCTGAACAAATGAACAAGAGCCGAAGTCGTTGACACAACAAATCATAGAAGCCGAACGAAAATAGTAAACAACAATGGCAAACAACAACGGTAACAACAGTTATTCTCAACTAAAGCGTTACTGAATGTTACATAAATTGAAGTGCGCAAGTTCATAACCACCAGGAGTGGTGTAGCGTTTATTCCCCAACAATAATTAACTGTAATGTTAAACAGTTACTTTACAATTAGCGGGCTAGAGTGTAAATGATAGTAGTTTTAATATTTTTATTTTTGCTTGAACATATATATCTTACGTTATACTCTCTTTGGTAGTTATGTCGGACTCATAGCGACTAAAACACCACGGTTTTCCAACCAATCGCCTGGTGGCTAGTCCACGGGAATGCTTTAGCACAAATCCGCGATCCTGTAGCCTCCTACAACACCAGGAAGGAAAGGCATGGTGACAACGGTATTCTAATCTGCTGTCACCACAAGGCATAAAATATGTCAAACACATTGTATAAACAATTTTCGCTACTAAGCAGTAAGGCCGCCTTGTGTTTTCTACGTATTTTTTCATGATGTACAAACAAAGAATGATAGTAGTAATAAGAATCTGTGAAAGGCATACACTAATTTCGGCATCGACGGTAGGAGAGCCGTAGCTTATTTGGTGAAAGCGCTCAGGCTGCGATTGCCCGAGAGTCGCAGGTTCAAATCCTGTCGGTTCCAAAAATTTTTATATGCACTTTAAATTTATAAAATTATTAATAAGAAATTCGACAAAGCGAAGGTTATCGGTCAGAGATTAAAGAAATAAGGCCCATATTTATTGTAGTACTTATGACATGTCTATAATCTGATTGATAATTGATAATTGTCTATTATTTATTGGTTTATCTGTAATTTATCAACATCATCATCATTATCATCATCAACCCATCACCGACCCACTACAGGGCACGGGTCTCCTCCCAAAATGAGTAGAGTTTTGGCCGTAGTCTACCACGCTCGCCAAGTGCGGATTTGTAGACTTCACACGCCGTTGAGAACGTTATAGAGAACTCTCAGGTATGCAGGTTTCCTCGCGATTTTTTCCTTCACCGTATCAAGTGAAATTTTAATTGCTTATATTAAAAACGCACATAACTCCAAAAAGTCAGTGGTGCGTGCCGGGGTTCGAACGTGATCTCGACGAAAGGAAAGCCGAAGCCTTACCCACCTTGCTTTAAAAAAAAAATTGACATATAGTCAAAAATGTTAAGTCTACCCCCTAGCGCATTAATTATAAAGTTGCTGTTTAAAATTACAGTTAATAATTGCTTAAAACACACATTACTTACAGCTAAAGTCCTAACCGCTCGGCTATCATCGCTTTAGCTACAATATACGTAATTGTTAAAAAAAAATTAACAACAAAACAACAGTAAATATGAAGTGGATGAAATTATATAAAGTTAATTGCACAGCTTCATAACAAGTGGGAAATTATGTAGTGCCTGTTTCCCAGCCATAATTAACTGAAGTGTACAACAGTTAGTTTTAATTAACGGGCGCCGAGGAAATGGGACAATTAAGCTGAAATCAAGAGTAACTGCAGATTTCACCGAAGTACTTAATCATTTGAGACGAAAACAAAAGGCAATGAAACTGGTAATGCTATGTAATGGTCCAACTAGTGGGATGTTAAAAAGGTCGATGCCAAAATGAAGAGACTGGCCCTTAGCATATTGTATAGAGGCAGGCGGTACTTTGGGGAAATCCATGATATATTATGAAAATTAAGCTTAATTTGATATACTCCGCGAAAAGCAGGAGTATCTGTATGATGTAATTTATAATTTTTGCAATTCTTATACTCCACAACGACGAGATCTTCGGCAATGTACCCTCTACGCACGTTTCGCTCCGAAATCGCATCCTCAGATGTTGACTTTACAATGAATAATTGTTAAGTGGAGTAATAATAATAATTGTTATTGTGTTATTTTTGGCGAGCTGTGCCTCCACGTCGTGTTGAGCTACTAAAAATTTGAGGTGCCTACAATGGCGTGCATAGAGGGTATTGCCAGGTTATGCAGATGATATAAAATGAAGAAAATCTCCAGTACGAGTTATAAATACTTAAGGATAGACTTTTTATAACTCGTACGGAGGATTCTGTTTATTTTATATCATCTGCATAACCTGTGCATACCCTCTATGCACACCACTGGGTTTCTATTGGCTACTGTACATCCGAAGCAGCAACTATTACAGTTCTTTAGTTTTAAAATCTAGGAGGCTGCAATCATATCAAATGCAGCCTTAAGTGAATCGCCTTAGTCCATAGCCCATCTTGCTACAAAGTTCCCGATTGCATATGTTATATGGACGTATGCCTTATCAACGGTCAAGGGTGGTCAGACTAAACTCATATCAAGCAAACGCAAATTGTCCAAACGTTACTCTAGGTTGAAGTACAGGTCTCACAGGAGGCCGTAAAGGTTGACGCCCTTAATTTTATATGAACATCGGTATCACAGTAATAAACCTTACCATTTTCTTTGAGGTCAGTGGCAGCAAAGCCATCAAATATAAAACTTAATCAAAACACCGACCTCAAAGGAAATTGTGTGCTCCTTAATTTGTCACGTACCTACTTTTGATTTCGGATTTACTAGGTAGTTTCGTGTGCTACACAAATATTATTATACAGCTTTTTTTGCTATTGAATTTTAAATCGATTTGATTATTATACTATGAGAATTCCTTTAACAAAGCCTCTTTTGAAATCCTATATAGAAATTTTGTATCCTTAAATATCCTGCCTTAGAAATTCTCATCACGTTAATGCGGTTCAGTAACTAAGCTTATGTAAAAAGTACCTGCGATCAACTATATAATATGCGTAATATAAATATGAAACGAGCATCGAAAATATTAAAATATTTCTTATAATAAACAGCTTACTACATTTACCTATCTGTTACGTTGCTTTAATTGCAGTAAAATACATGTTTTAAGTTTTTATATTATTTTATTTATTGATATAGCCAAAACTCAAAATTAACATAAAATGGACAGAACTTATATCTCTAAAATGGAGAACTTTCATTAGTCCTTATATCAACGCGATCTAAGTTTATCACAGAGTTGGGCAAAGTTTCGATATCCTTAATAACGAAACTTTTCGCAAAATGATCAAATAAAAGTTGCAATATCGTATTTCTGCCTGAGAAATTCGCGTCAAATCGGCTCAGTCATTAGAAAGCTTCCACACATAATTCCTGTAAAAAAAATATACACTCGTAATAAATATGAAGCGAGGAACTACCACAGCGTATTAATTAAAATATTAGCTCTTATAATAAATAGCTTTATTTCTCCTGGGTTATCTAATTTTTGTGTCGTCAACTCAGTGACTCCACAAGTGTGTCCCGAAGGATGTGATCTCAACATTTTCCTCGTTGAAGACCCATAATTCAGAGGTATCTCCGAATTATGAGTCTTATTGATGAACAAACTAATGGACTTTATTAATGGTCATCAGTCTTATTTATAACCCGCTGGTGGCCTCCTTTCTCTTAAAAGATAAATATAGAACTTAGAACCACCATGCACCTTCAGCGTAGTTTGGCGAAGTCAAGCAAGGTACAGAAACTCTTATTTTAAGATAAGCAGTTGCCCGCGTCTGCGTACAATTTGTTCTAACCTTATTTTACTCCACTAAAAGTAAGCCCTCATCTGAAATGTCACCTGATGGTAATGTATGCCGTCTAAGATGGTAGCGGGAACCTGTTAGCAGTTTAGCTTGTTTGAAGGATGGCTATTCACTCTTCAATTAAATAACTCACAAAAAAAAATCCAAATTCATTTATTTCAAAAAGGCCAAGTTAATAAGAACTTTCAAAAAGTCAAGTCAGTCTGTTTGTGGTGACTCTACTATCAACTTGACAGCCGGTTGGCGCAGTGGGCAGCGACCCTGCTTTCTGCGTCCAAGGCGATGGGTTCGATTCCCACAAATAGAAAAATGTTTGTGTGATGAACATAAATGGTTTTTCAGTGTCTGGGTGTTTATCTGTATATTATAAGTATTTATGTGTATTTATTCATAAAACATTCTTCAGTCATCTTAGTAGCCATAACACAACCTACGCTTACTTTGGGGCTAGATGGCGCTGTGTGTATTGTCGTAGTATATTTATTTATTATTTTTATTATCTAAAAGAAGGCGCCAAAAAACTTAGCAATTTTTCAAACATCGTTTATATAATACACAATAAGTTGTGAGAAAAACGGAAGCCGGCATTTCAGTTCACTTGAATTCCCGACCGTAGCTAACTCTAATACGCACAATTAGTGTATTTTGTGCCAGTAACTGATTCCCGGATGAGACAACTTAGTCCGGTTAATTGGTGTCCGGTGTCCAGCAACACTAAACGCCGGACTTCCGCACCGACCTTCTGAACTGGAAATTGTGAAAATTAATTGAGCCACGCGAAAGATTTTTGGACATTAGTCAAGTATACTTTCTTGATCGTAATTAAAAGTTATTTATAATTCGAACTGCTACGTCACTCATCACAATATATGAAAAAAAATTCACCGGCACGATCCGTCTATCATATAGCCATTTAACTCTACTTTTAGTTTAGTTAAATTGATAAAATGATTTATCATTTGTGTATGAAAGATCTTTTTTTTGTAACCAGCTTCCATGCAGTGGCGTGCACTTCATACATGCGAAAAGCACTTCATACCAAAATTATTTTATATAACTCGTACTTGAAGGGAATCTTTCCATGTCCCTGCCCTATGCATACTTTGACCAAAGACCCTGTGCACGCCACTACTTCCATGGTTGATATGGTATTGTTATGTGGAATGAGATGACAATTTGCTACGTATCCTTAGCAAATTTCTAAATTTAACTATTACAGCTGTTGCATTCATAGACAACAGTAACCACTTAACTTCATTTAACTGCCAGCCTCGTTCATTTTTTTCATTGCAAAAGGAAAAAGCAATGTACAAAACTGAACTCAATGCTATGTATTCTCTACCAGTCAACCTCGGTCCACGAAAACATACTAGGTGAAGCCACCAGGTTAAACATTCTACCAGATTGCCCTACGAATAATTTGAAATGACTATGTGAGATGGTGATTACGAAAAGGAACCGGCTAAGTTTTTTGTGGGGTTCTTCTTAGACTAGGATGCGATTGGAACTCTCGTAGCTTTATTTTTAAGTTAACCAATATGGTTATCGCCATCATCTACATACCATGCACAAATTTCTCATGTAATGTACCATGAGTGCCATCTATATATCTATATAATTATAGATCCATCTATACTTGCATAAAGATATTTTTGACTTTGACTTTGAGTTCGACTTATACGTAATATTGAGTATTGACATTAATACAGATTATAAATAAATATAATAAAACTCTTTCTCACTCTGACCCACTCTCTGTTTTATGAAATAAAAATGAATAAGCTCCAATCGGTAGTTACGTTGCGGCATAGGTTCCCATTAAGGAAGACGACGGTACCATAAATGGCTTTTTAATATGATGTGTGTTTAGAACTGTTTTTATAATTATAATTATAAACTGACTTTGTAGTGAACTGTATATTAAAAAGTCATTTAACCCGCTGTCTCCTTGTTACAGAAGCCGATTATACACTGGATGATTCATTTTGGAGCGAAGACGGGCCCTTTGGTGAGTATATAGTCCTATTATAGTATAAAGGATTATGGAAACGATAAAAATGCTTGTGTGTGAATTATAGCTCTAGCCTAAGCCTTAGTGATAATAAAAAGAACACCCGGCCAAGTTTGTTGTAGCCAGTGGGTTTCTTTGACCAGGACGTGTTTGACGATCCCTCGTAGCTTTAGTTTTTAGTTTCCGAATGTACTTATCCTCGCTACTATGTACATATTTCGTGTGTACGCATTAAAAGTACCATCTATGTGCCTATTTGAATAAAGATATATTCGACTATAGACTATTGGCTTAATATCTACAACTTGAGGTTTTAGTCACACAACGAATGATAGTCTTTTAGAGCTTTATTTATAAACGTGGTATAAAATCGCATAAATTATGGAGTTTCATGTAACGCTTCAACTGATAGCACTTTTCCAATATAAGAGTGCGATAAAACCTTAGTTACCTTGATGTTATACCACGTATAATAACAAGGCTCTTAGAGGTCATTAAATATGAAATAAGAATATTGCAATCTCACCAATAACAAAAACAAAAGGTAAATATAAAAAACGCATTCATATTCAACTCATTTATATTCAACTTTTGTATATTCAATTCAGTATTGCCAGTGCCTTTGGTTATTGTACAGTTGAATATAATAACCAATGGCAATAATGAACATCAAAGTAAAATTAACAAAGGTATGTTATATTATTAACATTAGTAAAGACAAAAAAAAAAACAATTTATTTTGCAATAAATATATATAGTTGTAATTGTTACTTAGTTATACCTTACTAGCTGTTGCACGCGATTTCGTCCGCGATTGGTTTTGTTTTAAAGCATTCTGCTGGAACAGTTTTTGAGAGACGTGTGGCATTCAATTTAGATTAGTAGTTCAAGATATTTTTAAGTTGTGTTCGGGTGAACCCGAACTTTTTATTATTTCAATTCAAATAATAAAAAGAATAAATATCTAAAAAGAACTGTTTTGTTTAAGTGTAGTCCGCAGTTTTTTTAAACTTGCGATAACTTCTAAATTAAATATCATATTTGAATCAAATAAAAAGTACTTTTTTATCTAATTCAAATATGACATATACAATATATAGTACCTACTACATGATAAGGCCGCTGATTTGTATACGCTGTGGTATGAAGCGGTGATAGCGCAGTGGGAGCTCGGATTCACTTTCGGGGGCTGAGTTCGAATCCCAGCGCGCACCTCTAACTTAAAATATCACTTGCTTTTACGGTGAAGGCATCATCATGAGGCATGCTGCATGCCTGAGAGTTCTTCATAATGTGGAGTCCAACAATACGCACTGGGCAAGCGTAGTGGACTACGGCCTTAACCCCTTCTCATTGTGGGAGGAGATCCGTGACCTGTAGTGGGCCGGTAATAGGTCGATATGATGATGATGACTTATTTGTGTTTAAAACTGACTTAATTGATACAAATATATGCTTATGAGATAAAACCATGTTGGAGATAGACACAAATAATCACGACTTGAAAGGTCTTTAAAATCGTTAATATTCAAAAGCGATAACAAACAATTTTATGTAAACCATTTTTGCTTTTATTATTACCGCGTCGTGTGTATTATGACACTTTATTAACAGCCTATTATATCATTAACCCACGTCGACACTTGACATGTCACAGCGTGTAATAAGTTCGAGCGTATTAAGTGGCGTGCCACTTGTCCCAGGGTGACATGGAAATCAATGGCTATAATTGCAATTATATTTATTGATACTGAAACTTTCGTTTCAGACTGCCTATAACTGTAACTTTTCAAAATTCAAAATTCATTTATTTTGAAACGCCAAATCTGTCGGTTTGTAGAGCCTCTACCGCCGGTTTGGAAGGCAGATTCTACTGAGAAGAAGCTGTCGAGAAATTCAGCAGTTGCTCTATTCTAACACCAACAATTTACATTTAACATTTTAACATTTGTTATTCTATCTTGTTAGGGATGAAAGCGGAGCCGTATACATTCTAAGAAACCTCGTCATTAAGAAATCAATTGTATAGTAACCTCGCTGTAAAAAATTTGTTTTTAAACATTCAAATAAAAGGCATAAGAATATTTTCTACAACACTTTAAGTCAGTGCCAAGTGAAATATAAAAATAACGAAGTCGATTTACCTTGTATACGATTCCTTTTTATAAAGCGGCAACAAAAGTAACTAGTAATTTTGAATTAAAAGAGTTTCCTCGATTTTTCATCCAACAGATATTAACCAAATTAAAATGGGAACATCTCTGAGGTATGACATGCCAAACAAATAAAAATCATCAAAATCGGGTCATAATTGGCGAAGTAGTCGCGTGACAAAAAAAAACTCCTCCTTTTTTTAAATCGGTTGATACATAATGAAGTTTTTTATTATTTAAAAACTACTATAAAATAATAAAGATTTTTATTATTTATTAATCGACACAAAAAATGGAGGAAGTTCTTTTTATAGATTCAGTGATATAGGAATTAAACTCCAACCGCGTCTATGTTAGTATACGATGCAATGCATTTATACAGGACCGAAAAACTTTATTTCAGCTATACTCAAATGAAGTTCACAGTTTGCGGACGATAAAATCCTTTGCCACAAAAATAAAATCAATTAAAGAGTAAAAATCAACTCCGCAAAGCATGAAACAACATAACTTTTAGCCTCCAAGAGTAAATTCAAGGTTATATGACGGTTAAGCAACATTTCCACGATGATGATGAAATGTTAAGTTTCGATCTTATTGAATATAAAGAAGATCTCTACCCCAAGCATATTATGTTAACCAAAGATTCAAAACCTTTATTTCATCATCATCATAATCGTCAACTCACAGCCGGCCCACAGGGCACGGATCTCCTCTCACAAGGAGTAGGGTTTAGGCCGTAGTTCACCGTGCTAGCCCTGACGCGCGTTTGAGAACATAAGGAAAACTCTCAAGCATGCAGTTTCACTCACGATTTTTTCCTTCATCGTTAAAACAAGTGACATTTAATTGTTGAAAAGCACATAACTTACAACAGTTAGAAGTGCGTGCCGGGGTTTGAATTCGGTCTCCCAAAAGCAAAGCCGAAATGCCTTCCAGTGGTATTACTTATAGGATACTAGCAGTTGCCCGCAACTTCGTCTGCGTATGATTGTTTTTTGATGTGGCATTAAATTTAGTTGTGGAGCTAAAAAAAATTAAAGTATATATCGCTAAGCCTTTAATGAGGGGTTTGCTGCTGCCCGCTGAGGAATTCTGTCCTCTATCTCCAACCACAGTTTGGGCAAAACTAAACACATATTATAACCTAACCTCTATAGTAAAAAATTAATTATTTTAATCGGTTATAATTTGTCGGAGTTATGGTGTAAAATCGTCAAACACTCATCCCCTCTCCCAAAGGAACCGAGCTTAATGTCAGGATAAAAAGTATTCTATATTACTTCTAACACTTCCAAGAATATGTGTACAAAGTTTCATGATGATCTGTTAAGTAGTTTTTACGTGAAAGCGTAACAAACGAACTTACATTCACATTTATAATATTAGTTGGGATACGGATAACTTTAATTTACATAACGTGTGTAACTGTAATTCCACAATGCATTATGTAATTAGATATATTATAGCTTTAAGGAAATTATTGATGAAATTAATGTCATGCAACTAATTGGGTGAAACTAATTGCGTAATGTAAATCCAGTTTTACCCAACAATGCTTGGGTAAAAAAATAAACTTAGCTAGTCAAAGAAACGTCTAACCTAAAAGTTTCTACTTCCAGGTAGCTTCTTCTTATATTGGCTTTTCTTATCATCACAAATGCTATCTATAAAATTAAAAAAAATCTTAATTATAACCATGATGATAATTTTAATAATCCATATATCAAAGGCAAAGGTGACTGACTGACTGATCTATCAACGCACAGCTCTAACCACTTGACGGATCGGGCTGAAATTTTGCACACAGATAGTTATTACAATGTAGGAATCCGCTAAGAAAGGGTTTTTGAAAATTCCAACCCTAAGAGGGTTAACCCAAGCATTGTTGCTATGCTGTGTTCCGGCTTGGAGGGCATGGATGCCGGGGCAATTATATGGCAATTTTGTGACTGCATCATTACTTACCACCAGGTGAGATTGTAGATAAGTGGTAAATAACGGTGGAAAAAAATGCGGATTCATTTCCTTTCCATACCAGAAGAACCAAATGAAACCAAATAAAAAGGAAAACAAGTCTGTCAACGGCAAAATAAACATGCGATTTCGAAAAAGCCAGTTAAAGCAGTTATTAGCACTTGAAGACACTCCACGTGACGCCGCGCGTAACGAGTTGAATCAAGTAGTGCAATGTTATATTGATGCAGTGGAAATATGCACAGGTTTATATAAAATTGTGTTGTATTTTTTAATTTGCGTTGTGCCTTATACTGGTCGATTATTTGTGGATTGTGTTTCAAGAGCAGAAGTGATTTTATCCGTGAATTGAAGAAGAGTGAATGACATATTTTATTACTTCTTTAAAGATAAGCTCTCTTACCATATATCCTTTTTCACCCTTTTATAAATCCCTTGTTTTTCTTCCCTTTTCCTTCCCTTTCGCGCCAAAGTACGTAGACACGGTAGTTATGTCGGACTCGTACCTGGTGACTGGGTCGCAGGAACGCTTTCGCACATATCCCGGAATCCTCTTTATAATTCTTCTTTTTTTTTAATTTTTATTCCACTACAAGCTAGCCCTTGACTGCAATCTTACCGGGTGGTAAGTGATGATGCAGTCCAATATGGTAGCGGGCTAACCTGTTAGTGTGGTAGTCATACCCCTTATAGGTTTCTACGCGACATCGCACCGGAACACTATATCGCACGGCTTTGTGGGTAGGGGGGTAACTAGCCACGGCTGAAGCCTTTCACCAGACCAGCCCCAGATAAAATTCAGAAATTATAAATTCCAAAATGCCTCTGCCGAAAATCGAACCCGGGTCCTCCAACTTGAAACCACAGCGCTCACCGCTGCGCCAGGGCGGTCGTCAAATCGTTTTATTTGTCTTACAAAATCCAGTCTTAGTTGTCATCTTCCTCAATTACCAATCATTTTTCCTCTTCTGAGTTTAATCGTTCTTCTAATATTTTTCTTTTCCTCAACTCGTATTAATAGTAAATTAACCTAAAACTTTATTAACTTATTTTCTTTTAAATAATAACTTACTTTTTAATACACTAAAGGGGGGCTGTTAGCACAATCATAAAGGCTGCAATAGTCTGATGGATTTGGATGGATATAAGTTATATGATAACTTAGTTTTTACTCGCTTTTGACAATTTCCTATCAAGTAAGCTTCACCAGCTTTGATATGGACAAACGGCTGGATATATGGACTCCGAGACATAACGGAACACTAAAAGTTCCTTATCTGTCTGGAAAACTTTAAAAAGTAAACCATACTTTAGTCTAACTTTTGTGTCTAACAATATCATATGCAGTGAATATTTCTGATGTGCCCCTGAAATTTCAGCGAGTAGTATAAAAAGCAACTCCAGGATATCCTGCGGGGCCCGTACGTCAGCCAGGCAATAACCATTTCCAGTCCCGGTTGCGTTTACTTTATACTTTTACGGCTTTTCGAGATTTCATCAGATTTCATGGCTGTGCTTTAAAATTTTCTGCGCTTTAATAAAATTTGTGTGGTTATAATATTTCGTATTGTGAAAATTATAAATGAAAGAAAACTTGTGTTTAATAGGTACATCATTTCAACATAGTTTACATAAATTGATATGTATTTGGTATTTTAATAAGCTGTTTCCATAATGAGCCATATGGCATAATTATTATGACCATAATTTTTTAGGATAGCAAGTTGTAAGCAAATATTTTCCATAATATAAGTAGAGTCGAGTAGTATCAGAAGGTAGTTATATTTCTAAGACTGTGATAGCCTGGTGGGGCACACTGTACACTTCTATTAACACAACTAGTACAGGAGTCGGCGTAACTGGAACCTGGTCTTACAAACATTTTGTACATTCCTATATATTTGCTTAATTTTTGGTTAAAAGGTCGCTGGTACTTATAAAACTGTGAAACCTAATAAAGGCATCAGCAACCAAATATTATGTTTTGAGAAGTTTTGTTTATTTATAAATCTTAAACGCAATGTTTTTTATACTTAATCTAAAACTCTGCGTACAAACTATTTTTGGCCTAAATTAAGTTTATTATTATTATTATTATTAAAAAAAAAAAAACTGCAGTACAATTTACAAAAACACTATTGTTAAAGTTATAAAAGCCTACCCTGAAGGTTTTTTTAACTAGTACTGAAGATTTCCTCCATTTTATGACATTTGCCCGCTTAGTGCATACACTGTTTGCACGCCATTGCGGTGGCAAGCCAGGAAACTTAAATAAACAGGCTTTAAAAAAATTACATACTATTTTGCACAAGATATACAATTTTGTATGACTTGAAATAATATGTGGCGTTCTTAAAATAGCACGAAGTTTATCTGGTCAGCTAGGTTTATAATGAAATTAACTAAAATACCACAAAACGTATTCAATATCTTAATTATAATATAGCTGAGTACTGCCATATGGGATTACGAGTACGCATCGTGCGGGCATGCTCTGCATGTTATCTTGTCCAATAATTTGCATGTGAATGCATTCCATATGTAAATTCTGCGTTCGTAAGAACGCGCCCTTGCTTCTCTTATACAACGTATAAATGAAAACCGAAATAATACTTCATTGGCTTTAGAGGTACATTATGTACTGTCTCTGAGACTTATCTGTGAAACCGAAAACCTAATAGGTTTTGTGTAAACCACTGCCGTAGTTTTCACTGAAAGAAATCAGATACAGCCCTAACATCACATGCAAAATTAGAATCATGTTACTTGTCGGTCTTCAATAGGGTTGTCCTTTATTAATACTTTGAATGTATTGAATTCTTTTGTATGGAAAAATAATTATGCTTCTTTTGATTTAATATTTTCAAATTGTATTCCTTAGGAAATATACTTACGCATCCTTCAATATTATTTAGTAATTCTGTTACACGTTGTTTATCTTATAGATTTTAAAACAATGTTTTTAGTTTAGAATTATTAAGGATTGAATGTTTCGAATATAAGTAATAGCTAGCTGTAGCCCGAGTTCAACGTCCGCGTTTAACGCTTTTTTATGAATCCCGTGCGAACCGTTTGTTTTCCTGAGATGAATGGTATCCTATGTTAGTTTCCGTCCTTTCAACTAACTCTATGCCAAAAACCATGTTGTTTGTTTGCTTAGTTAGGACGTGAAGGAAAGACAAACTAACAAACAAACACATGTTGCAATTTAAAATATTCGTTAGAAATAGCAGATAATTTCAATATTCTTGGCCTTCTGTTATTCCATAAAATGGTTTTAGTTTATATGTTCCAGAAGTTTGACGTATTTAACGATCGTAAATTGCAGATGCTATATGATGTGTTTTTTTTTAATTCAAAATAGTGAAAATATATTCATGTCCTCGGAAATTATAAACAACCTAGTTCCTGTCCTGTCCTGTTGGTAGAGTCACTACAAACAGACAGACTTGACGTTTCCAGTGCTTATAGAGAGAACCTATTTGAAATAAATTTTATTTTGAATTTCGCGATACAAACTGGCACTGGATTTGAACTAAAATAATACAATACTAAGCTATGTTTAAATTCTTGACCAAAGGATCTAAACAGTAATAGACTTTCTTTCTTTCTTTTTATTTACATATTAACTCATTATTGCAACCACACTGGGCGGTAACTATTGATAACGCTTAAAATGGTAAGGAATACAGTAATTATACCTAACCCTAATCGGTTTATCCATGGTATTGGGCTGGAACGCTAAATCACTTATTTGCAAATGTTTTCCGTAGTGTGGTAACTTACCGGGGCCAAAGCCTCCCACTAGACGAGCCCAGAAAAAAATCAGAAATTACAAACTCCTTATTTGCTCCAGCTTCTTGATCGAACCCTCATAAGACCAAATAGCTTCTGAACGGTCGACGAGAGATCCATAGATAACAATGAAAATACCATAGTAACACAGATGATAGCCACTAAATTACCTGAGCAAAGATGATAGGTACACTTTTTCTGAGTTTATATATCAAACAAAGAAAGAGGCATCCATAGACAAAGACGAAAGCATCATTGTCACTGATTTACATGGACAAAGATGAAAGCATGCATTTGCATGTCATCGTCATCATATCAACCCATCATCCACTATAGGGCACTGGTCTCCCACAATGACAAGAGTTTAGTTCACAGTCCACAACGCTGGCTCAGTGCGGATAAGTGGACTCCACACGCCTATGAGAATATTATAGAGAACTCTCTGGCATGCCGGTTTCCCCACGATCTAGATATTTTTGTTGCCTTAAACGCAAATAACTTACAAAACTTACTTACTTTATTGGCCCACGCTTGGATTCGAACTCGGCCCGCTGGAAGTGAAGCCGAAGTCCTAACCAGCCTTGTGTTCACTGTTCGCATGTTATACAAAGATATATTCGTCCATAGCGAGCGATAAAAGCATCATAGTCACTAAATTATACGCGCAAAGATGATAGGTACACTTTTTCTTAGTTTGCATGTCATACAAAGAAATGCGATGTCAAAATGCACGCGGCATCTCGCCACGCTCGGCATGCCGTCTTGTTAAACAATTTGCATTGGAATGCTTTCAACATGTAAATCTAAGCGCTCGTGAAACTACGCGAGATGTTCTGTATATACAATCGATTGATCGGGGCCTGGTTTACTAAGATAATTGTATGTTGAGCTCGTATCTCTTATTAATTGTCGAACCGTTTGGTATAGTCTAAGTCAAAATAATATTACTTCTACTACTACTATTAATACCCACTTTAAATGCGTCAATTACATAAAAAAATATTTAAAAGCGAGATGATTGCGCTAACTATATTTTTAAACGTAAAATTAAATCTACGAGGGTTAAAAACGCGCTTTGGTCTACGAAGAAGCCCGAAGCAAATTTACCCGGGTGTTATTTTGTTATCTTAGCTATGTTTGATTAAAAACGGTCCAAAATGGTGGCCATTTTGATTTATTGTGGCCACAATAAATTATACCTTACAGTTTCCCTTTGATTGACTTTCTTTTAAAAATTCGTTATTCCCTTAATCTAATATTGAATATATTATAGACAGCGCGCGTCTATATGGTGCCTAAAATATTTTGGCTTCTACCTTCAAGATTCCGTTTAAGTTATTTAGGGCGTCCCTTGAAAGTTACAGACATCAAAATAGAAACGCGGCAAAAGTATTTCAGCACATGCCGCGCTAAGTTGAGTGACGTGAAAACAATTGACTGAAGAACTTGCTGCCCACGTTTTTCATCCGTATTTATCATACTTATAAAAATCACGTGGGAGCATATACTTTGTAGCCATTGTATACCTCCGTGCTTAAAACTAACTATGCCAAAAGTCAATTCGCTGCTTAGTTGAGGCGTAAAGAAAGGAAATCAAACACACACCTTCGCATTTATAATATTAGTATCATCATTTCAGCCTTCTGACAACTTTGGTTTTCAGGCATTGGGGTATTGACGCTAAGACTTGACTAAGTTTCCCAAATGCTGCCCAGCCCAGCCGTATTCTGCTGTTGACTTCTTTGTCAAAATTAGTATTAGTATGTTCGTAAAAAAGAAGACTGTCGAAGGTAGGCTCAGTTAAATAAAACTAACACTCATTTATAAGATTACTGAACAAAATGTGTAGGTATCTAGTTAGTATTAATAGTTAGTACACATTGAAGCTCTGCAGTGTCATAAAAGTCAGACATGTTACAAACGTCACGACGTAATACGTAGTAAATAGGATTCGCTGGCCCGTAACGCAGCCAACCGTGCCTGGGGCAGCGAGCGTGAGACGCAAGCACGCGTGACGTCACTCGCGAGCGCGACTGTACGCCACTCAGCGCCGCGACGCGTCGGGGTTGAATGCCTTTATTTTATGTTAGCCTAGTACATCTGAACTGTGATAGATGAGAATGGGATAAAAAAATGGCATGACTAAACAGTTTAACTCCCTGGCGCATTGGTGATCGTAGCGGTCTTATAAGTAGGTAGGTTTTTTGAATTTTCTCTGTTCTGATGGGAGGCTCCAAGAGCCGCGGTTAGTTACCACTCTACCAACAAATCAGTGCCGCCAAGCGATTGAGGGCGTTACAGAAAATGTGGTGTCTAAACGAATCAATGGTAGGATTTTAATACAACTGCCATCTTGTACTGCAGCACAACTTACCACCAGGTGAGATTGCAGTCAAGGTCCTAGCTTGTAGTCATATAAAACAAGTAATGAGTAAGGAAAGGTTTTAGTCCAGATTTTTTTGAGATATGATGCAGTTTTGTTGTTGAACAGTTAAGGTCATATGAGGTCATAAATGACCTAATAATATCTTTCGTAATCCATACTGGATACCGGCATACGGTGCTATACCTCCTAAAAGAGTTTCATTGAAATATAAACAGCAGAAAGCAACAGGAAAAAGTTTGTGGTTCTGAATATTATTAGAACAGTAAATCACACAGTTGCGTTCATACGCTCATATGTTCATTCGTGTTAATGTTATTTAAAATCATTGCAATATGATAGGGTAGTCAACTTTGTTTGTATAGGTACATTATTTAAAATCTTAATTAATCCTCAAGTTTTTGTGATTATATTAGGTGTCCTAGTCTACTCCCTTTATAAAGACTAGCCTTATAAATACTACATTATTTCAGCCTTTTAATATAATAAAAAAAAAGTATTTATACTAATAATAAAAAAGCTCTTTATTGCTGGCTTGTTTCGCGTTCACTTCGATTCACAACAACACAGTCAAAAGAGTGTATGTTAATGACGCGCTCATTTGCGCTAACAGCGTCTCGCTTTGCATTTACCGACATCGCCTATATCCTTTTTAAGAATGCCGCCGTCTAGAAGAAGCTAATTTATATTAAAAAACACGTTTTTGCAGCTCAACTTTAAAATCATTTACAGATCCACTGGATTTTAGGCCGTAGTCCACCACGTTGGCCCCGTGCAGATTGGTGGACTAGCTGACCTGCTTCTAGCAAAAAAAAAAATTCTTCTACTTTGTAATGGTTTTGGTTTTTTTTACTATTATAAAGAATTACTGAATTCAAATTTTAAAATCCTCTTTTTATCTTTACAGGTAACTTACCGGAAGACGCAAAATCTGATGGTGAGTAAAAATAATTCAACGTATATTTATTTAAGGTTATTTTGTTTTAAGGTGAGTAGTTTATTTTTTCAAGTTTTCATGATTTTTAATTTTATATAGGTGGTATAGTACAGCATTTTAACAAAACAGTATTTAGGACCGGTTGTTAATCGGTACAATATTTAATTTAGGAATAAATTAAGCTTTGACAGAAATTGCAACAAAATCTTCTTTACTTAGATTAACTTAATAATAACTACCCAAAAATCGGCCTAAAAAATGCCTCATAAAGTTTAGTGATATACTTTTTATCATGCTAGTAAATTTATCTTTTTGTTTTTTACTTAAATTATATTATGTTTTGCAGTACATCCGAGTACACCATAGCAGTTTCTTTTGTCTAAACAGCACTTATGTATCGCTATATATTATTTATCAAACGTGTTGTTTTCTTGATTAAAATATCTACCATTACTGCATCAAAATTAGTTTTTGATATGCACTTTGTAAAACTATTTGCCTCAAATTTGATGACTAAAATTAATGTTTTCATTGTAAAATTACATTTTAAATAGACGTTTAAAACAAAAAATAGACTCATTTTAATTAAATGAGGCTTCCGAACGCTTCAGGTTCATTTTCTATTTACATAAAAAAAACTCGATGCAATTGGTAACAAATTAAATTAACGTTCTTAAGTTCCTAAAATACTTTACGACAGTTTTATAGAAAGCGCCTTCAATCGATCTGACGTATACTTATAGCTAAACCATTTAGTATTGAACCCACTAGCGGTAATTAGTCATAAGGCATAAGCTGATCGTTGTTTCAAGCTGGCTAGTTGGCTCTAAGAATGCTCAGACTAAAAGCTTAGGTAAGTGGAAAACTGTCGCCTTTAAACAGGGCAACAATTCGCAGGGCATGCAAGGAGCACGTACTGCATCATGCCACCCTGTGTCCATCAATTTGAGACGTAGGTGCTAAGCCTCACTCACGTGCCTGTAATTACCGGCAACCACGTTCTTCAGACAGAAACCCAGCAGTGCAACATTGATGCTTAGAATGTCGCAATCGTCAGAAAATTTATTTTATTTACAAATAATTTATTTATTGCAAAAGTAATAAAACAACAAGTATATTTAGAGATTTCCAAAAAAAACATTAAAATATATTTTTTTAAACTGTTAAATTATTATTGCTATTCACAATTGATCCGTTCGAAGATATTGGAAATAAATAATCCTAATTGATTATAATATTTGCCACTAGGTGGCGTATAAGTCAAGAAGCGTGGAGTATATGACATATACTAACGACCAATCCAAATTATTATTTAAATAGCGGAAACTACACAGACGTCTGCCGTAAGCGTTACTTCCGTCAGAAAAAAGTCAGACTTACTCCCTAGTCGCTTCTAATCGCAAGTTTTACTTTAATAATAATTACGCCCACTCAACCTTTGTAGCAAACGCTACCCGAAGCCAACCGACCCGATGATGTGCCAGCAATTGTATATGACAGACGCGTGACGTCAAAACAGTTGGGTGTTGTCCATCGCAAATATGCTGACCTAGTTCGCATGAACAGCGAGCCTTGAAGTCACGCGTGTCTTGTGGTAATTCACTAGTAACTAAATTACTGAACGATTTTATATTATCCGTTCAGTAGTGCCATCTACTATTTCTGAAGATCTTTACCAAATTTAAAACAAAGTTATAGAATTTTTTAGAATGAATGTGATAATTATATAAATCTGTTTAGATTTAAATGCAGTAACATAAAAAAAAACGATTTGAAATAAAAACGAAGAACTCCGTTCTCTATGTCCAAAACTCCTCATTACCTTCACTAAATTGAAATAAAATCTCCTTTCTGAAGAAACAGAAATTGTAGACAGGCAGTAAACCATAACCCATTGGTGACGTCACTCGATGTGGGTGTTGCTTTTAGATTCCTACCTATTTGCAACACCCACTAATTACTTTTAGCATCAACTAATTGTTCCTAGTGGTATTTAATTCATGCATAGTAAACACCTTCTTGTATCCAATATATCAATATTTACACGGGTCATTATGATAGGGACGAAGACGCGGTCGGTAGCTGGTGGAGGCGCCGGGGGGCCGCTGTCAGTCTGTGACATCATCAAGTGTGACGTTGCTAACAAGACCTGGATAGATAAAGGTACGGTATATATGACCCGCGTAAGTGTTGATATTAATAAGTAGCTTTCTTCTTTACTTCAACAAGTCAGTGTTGATTTTTTTTTTATTTCGCTACAAGTTAGTCCTTGACTGCAATCTCACCTGGTGGTAAGTGATTATGCACTCTAAGATTGTACCGGGCCAACCTGTTAGTTAGTCATTTCCCTAATTGGTTTCTACGCGACATCGTACTGGAACTCTTAATCGCTTAGCGGCACGTCTTTGTCGGTAGAGTTGTAACTAGCCACGGCGAAAGCCTCCCACCAGACAAAATAGTTCACAATCGATTAATATTAACGTAGAAATGCGTTGATCGAATTCATACATACTCGTATATCCAAACATACATAGGTAAATCATATCAACCCGTTATCCACCCACTTAAGGGCATGGCTCCAAAGATGAGACATACATGATTATATATATTTTTAATAACTAATATATTTATTAATAACGTAAAACAAGAAATAAATCTGATATTGCAAAGGACTTAAAGATTAAAGGCAATATAATTCAGGACTTATATGAAAATTTATTTTTTACAATAGAATGATTAAAAATGATAAATAATGTTTCTCGTTTGTACATTGCCAATCACGGGGCGTTATATATATTTTTAATTTATAATTTTGACTACAGCATTAATATGAATGTCTTTTATTTTGCGCGTACCTGTATTAAGTATTTGAGATAGCAAAATGACACACTGTCTTACTAAAAATCTGACTACTCTGACACTTGTAAGACGTTCTTCTTTTTCCCACTGTTTTTTCACTATTCAGGCTGTGAAGCTTTGGAATGCCTTTCTGATTAAAATCCGAAAGGCACAGTCAATAAGCATTTTTAAAAATTTGTTAAAGAACATTTTCTGTCTGAATCTTAGGAACATTAGCCTTGCCTTCTATTTCGTTTGGTGATTGACAATAATGTACTCGTATATATTAATGTGTTATTGATATTCATTGTAAAGGTATATATTAATTATCAGTATATTTATATAATATTGTAAGTTTATCATATATATATGCATATAAATATACAATATATTTATATGTACCACCTTATACAGGTTGCCTGGAAGAGATCGTTTTTGTATACTTTGTGTTAAATTTTTAATTACAATTTTTCTGTATGTTTATGAGGTGTACAATATAAATGTATTCATTATGAATGAGAAGGGTTCAGGCCGTAATCCGCCATTTGAGAACATTATCTGAGGCCATCGAACTCAGGCGTGCAGTTCTGTTTTTTCTGTCACCGATAAAGCGAGTGGTATTGATTGCATATATTTAAATCAAACATAGCTCTTAAAATGAGAGATCCTGTTCGGACATCGCACTCTGTCCCCCACTCTGTCCGCAGTCAGGTCGGAGACCTAACCATGAGGCTATAAACACAATTTTATACTTACAAAGGTGTAAAATTTTGGATACTTATTTCTTTCGAAGTCCTCATAATTTATCACATGTAAACATTTTCTAACTCCAATTGTATTAAATACAAACGTGTCGACCCCATAATCTCCTTTCTTTATGTCAATAGAAGAGCCTACATAATAATGCCAATAAATAATATTTGGAACGTATATTAGCGAGCCATGTGCCGAATCTTACGCCATTGATTCCAAGTCGGGAGCTTTATTCAAATGCAAATATCGGGAACTTTCACGTATTATACGAGTATGGCAGATAGCTGTTGCAAATTGAATTTTGGCAGAGAAATTCGAAGTTGGACTGTGTGTTTGGTCATAATATTATGTGACTCGAGTATAGGTATCTGGGTACGTCTTGAGTTTGCAGATTATAAATGAAAGTAGAAAGCATTACAAAACTTAAGCCCAAGTAAGTACATTTTTTTTTAAAAGTATATAGACAATTGCTTGACTGCAATCACACCTGATGGTATGATGAAGCGCCTAGAAGACGCCGCCAAAACGCTTCGTACGTGTTGATGGTATTACAACAACGTAACGGTGCAGATTCTTTCGGTACCTCGCAGTTCGATGGTAGAAAGGAGATGGTTTAACCAAATCGAATAGCTCATGAGCACACCTCGAGTGACTAAACATATACCTAAATTTTTATCGGCATATCGTATATGACGATCTTAGAGTACACAAACAATAAAACTTTTCAAAGGCTATATACATTTAAAATATTATCACACTATTTCACTAGTCAGTTTAGTCACTAGTTTTTTCCCGCGTTCTTCGTCGTTTACTACGGTATTATACAAATCCCGTGGGAATAAACAATTAAACTGGAATAAATAAGCCTTGGTTACTCTCTGTCTTTTCAACTGACTCTTTGCCAAGAATCAAGTTAATTAGTGGCTCAGCAAGGACTTGTAGGAAGGCCAAACAAACAAACACTCTTTTGCATTTATAATACAAGCGAGGAAGTAAGGATTGCATATAACAAATTATGCACATTTCGGTAATATTGAAATGTAATAAAATTGATTAAACAAGTAAAAAATAACGATACTTTAAAATTAGGTTTAGGTTTAAAGACATCTATTCCCATAAAAAGACCTGAATCACTTACACAGGAAACTTAATTTTCTATAATAAATTAATACACTTCGCCATTAGACTAAACTAAATTAAATATTACTATTATCTACTCATTCAATGTATTCGTCTTTAAATTTATTGGTATTACTTAATATATAAGAAGATAATTTAGTTTTGAATACATTGAAAGAGTTTACATTTTTTATAAGTATAGGTATTTTATTTTAAAATTTGGCGCCTTCAAACGTAAGGGATTTTTTACCATAATTTGTTCTTGTTCTAGGAAAGGTAAGGAAACTGGCTCGACGAGTTTTATTTTTCTTTTTTGTGAAAGTGATACTAGTGTGGTTTGTTTTGTTTATTGAATTTCTAATAAAAATGCACGTGCTATATATATATATATAATTGATGAATGTTCAGTATTTTAGTATCACTATAGATTTTTTTGGTGGAAGTTCGAAAAGGATATTGGAAAATAGTTTTTATTATTTTGTTTTGAGCAGTTTTCAGATAAGCTAATCTTGTTTTGGTGGCACTTCCCCAGACTTCAATCAGTAAATAGAATATTTATAATACTATCCGTAAATGAATTTTGCTTAGTCGTTTTGAAAATAATTTTCTCACTAAGCTGTATATACCAACTGAGATTCGTTTGCCGGGATGCTGAGTGCTGCAAGCTGCAACAATGAGAGTGTTTCGCTAAGTCGCCGTTTTTCAAATAAAACTCTCAGTAAATTCTTGTGAATCTCGACGAAGAGCATTAAAACGTTTTTCTCATAAAACGAAGTAAACATAAAACTGACCACAAGCCTTCCAGCTTTACTACGGCAAGGATTTTCTCGCGTAAATTTAAAAATCCCTTGTAACTTAAAATAATGAGGAACTACAACTGGCCGTGGCTTCGTCTGCATATACACTGCATCCCTTCTCGTTCATCGAAAGTTTTTGAGAGAAATAAAACGAAACATTCAGGACACGTAAGCTTTCAAACAAAAAAAAAACCTGGTATCTTCAATGACCTATTCTCCATATAAAAAGAGACCACAGATTTAAGATTATACAGAACCCTAATTCAGCCATTATTGCTTGCAGTGTATTGTGTCGAAAAACAGTGAAAATTCCCCTTGCACGTCTCACTTCATACCCGCGGATTTTCCCCATTTTATGATAAAATAATCACAATCAACTGCTTAATAAATGAAGGGACTGACCGCCTGTACAAGAAACACTACTAAAGTGGAGTGGTTTATGTTTCTTCAATATTAGTCGTGTAGACGGCTTTTGTATGTCCTTAATTCTGTGACAGGTACACCTTTAACTTATAACCTATATATTTGGGTCGGGCTTTTTTTTAAATAGAACATTTCTAGACAGAAATATAAAAAGACATTCGAAATTCTCTGAATTACGTATTTAAACAAAATTATTGTCTTAACTTTCTAGTGGGCTTTTGGAAATAATTTATATTTTCATATGGCTTATTTACATTTATAGTGGCTGTTTGAAGTTAGATAATACCATTACAAAAGCATTAACGACTCTACTTTCAAAGTTTGTGGCTTTAGGAAATTCATTGAAATTAATTTTAAAGTAACTTGCTAAGTCTCAATTAGACCATAAAGAGCTTGGGATACTCTGCAATTTACAATGAAACTTTCCGTTCTAATAAGAGTTCGTTAGCACAAATTGAAAAAGAGAAAAACGTAATGCCAACCGAATTATTTAACCGAGTTATATATTTTATTATCTCATTTCGATACATGCACAGATAAATTCTATACCTGCAAAGATAAACCATAAAAACCAGGCTCTGGCCACCATCTTTTCCAAAATAAATCACGATTTAAATAACAAACTAAAGGCTTAAACAAATAATACAATAATGGCTTTGTCGGAATGCCCGCAAAATGTGAAACATTTACGTTGATAAATTCGGTTAATAAACGCAATACATTGATGTTATCACTGAAATACTTTATTTAATTACTTTTATATTTTAAAGAAAATCAAGTTAATACTTTTAATACCGTGTGGCATACTCGCAGACAAAAGAATCATATGAGATGGTATTCAAAAGCATCATGCCGTGTAGCGTGACGGCATACGGGCGAGTTTCTTCAAAGGCACACCAGTAGATGTTTAACATCAAAAGTGTATTTATTTGACTGCGATACAATGACGTGTACAAATAAAATTTTCTTTTCTTTTCATATTATGTAGTTCACATTCTACTTCGTGGTTCGAATCAGCTAAGTAAATTCACAAAAGTTGGTATGTACACCAAAAAAGATGAGTTACTCGTCAAATATGGAACGTTCTTTTTAAACCTGCTTGGTTTCAATGGCCTACAAAATCAAGATAAAAAACAGACAAAATTGTGTCAAGACTCTTGTTCTTGTTCAGTACAATGTAAAACAACCACCTTAAAGGATTCGAATTATTTGCCAGGAATAAGGAAAACGACGTTTCGTGACACATTATTCTGACTTTTGCAGTGAAAGGGTTGGAATACATTGCATTACCAACCTTGTCAGCCAAGCAATAAGGTGCACACATATACATTTAAGTTAACTCGTGCTTTGTTCGGATATAGAAAGTTCTGTACAATTTTGAACTTTATTTCAAGAGAAAAGAAAATGAATGGGAAAATAAAACTGCAGCAAACTCCGTGGGCAAACTTCATGCCAAATACACACATAGTTGCCATTTAACTGATAAACCAATTTTCGCTAACTGCACCCTTAGTTTATGAGTTGGACGCTCGAAAACGTACAGTCTTTTCGTATATTGAAACGCTATTAGGTACGTCAGAGTCTAGTGAACCCATCTATATCCTATTTGTTAAAGATTCCATATAGATGGCTTCGATATAGATTGGGAGAACTCTGGACAAGTTTGAGCTTTAACATTACCGTGATAAGTTCCACTTTACTCTGTGATTTTAGTGTTTCGATACTCGATAGCGTCTGTACAATTGCGAGCGTATAAACTTTTACTAAGTTTACTTGTTTTAGACTATTTTAATTCTTACGTGCTACGGCTAAGTAGCATTTTTGCAATGCTGTGTTCCGGTTTGGTTACCGGTCTAATTACAGGCACGTGTGGCTTTAAACCAAAACCTAACCCCGTAAGTGCGAGCGCTTACGGGGCACTGTGGGCTTAACAGGCACATGTTCAACCTAAAGCTGCAGGACACAGATCTATGTAGACTCTGTAAAGAGGCTGCGGAGACGCCGCTGCACTTGATCTGTTGCTGCTCCGCGTTGATGCATAAACGCAGCACTCTTTTGGGGATGCATATAATACAAGCAGAGGATGCTAAATTACTTCCAGCAAGGAAAGTGCTGCTTTTCCTGAAGGCGACCAATGCTTGCTGGGAGATTTAGACAGCGGCGTCACAATAGATCGTAGCCGGTCGACGTGACACCAGGGACCAGGCGAACCTGAGCCGCAAGCAGAAGAAGAAGAAACCTAAGCCTCAGGTTGATGGACACCGTTCGGCACTTTGTAAGACATAATATTGTAATAGTTGACGGACCAAGCTCATGGTCCATGGTAAGTGAAAAAACATCGCCCCTAACTAAAGCAACACTTCGCAAGGAACACCGTCTACAAAATGCCGCCCTGTGTCCGTCCATCTGAGGCCAAGCGTCATGTGCCTGAGAAACAAAATACCGTTATGGTATTACTGTTTCTGTAACAGTAGACAGAAATAACATACGGACGTAGTCGAGGGCTATAGCTAGTTACTCAATCGTTTTTTTAGTCTCGGTAGCACCTGCACATAACGCGTTAGAACTTTTTTACGATTTTCAGATGTTTCGCATCGAAAAATAAAGAATATTCCTCGTGTGATGTTACGCTTAGCTTAAAACCAGGAGCAAGCTGTTAGCTTAAGAGTTGTTATGCTTGTTTTAAGCTGCAAGATAAGTCGCAAGCTTTTACCGAGGATACGGATTGTACTGCGCTCAGGAACGTTTCTACTGCGTTTCTATTTCCTACAGCTTTTCTGGCGCGTACACAAGTTTTTACGTAATATAGCTGAGTATGTACATTGTACAGTGCTTTAATAGAATAGCCGCCATTTTGCTAGCTTTTTTTCCCTACAAGTTAGCCCTTTCAATCACTCCTGATGTTGTGCGGTCTAAGATGGTAGCGGGCTAACATGTTGTATGGCAGTTATTATACCCAGTAGTATGAGTTTACGCTAAAACACTGTTGACGTCTCTTTTAATGGCTGAAATGACCTACCAGACTAGAGTTGAGAAAATTTAGCAATAATAAATTCCAAAATTGCCTTTTTTAAGATCACAGGCGCTTACGACTGCAATTTGGAGGTTGACAAGTTTTTTTGGAGGTTAAGCATGATGCTTTCTCAACTCACGATTAACGTACAACTGGGAACCTAACTGCCTCCGCATTGATCTAAGTTTCATTATTAGATTTTTAGTAAGTTAGGTTAAAAATTGTTTGGTTTTCGGATATTCTGTCAGTAAATAATTCTTTGTACTTGCCAGGAGCCTGTGCTGCCAGCCCTTAACTATTAAAAGTGAACCTTAGAGGTACTAATAATAAAGCTGTAGAGTTTCTTCGTTTGTTTGCTTATCAAGTAAATGCAAATTTTCATCAAATAAAAAAAGTGTGTGTACTTATTTACACCGATAGAAGTTAGACTTCTTTGGCGTAACAAGATAAAAATCGTTTCAATAATGTTATCTTGCACCTTATTCTTCGTTTGCAGAAAATACTACTCTAACAATAGAAAAAGGTATTTAATACACTGAAAGATTTATTATAACGCATTATCTAGTTATCTCACTATCGGAAAACCACATTTCATCATTAAAATTTGAGATTTTAGTTAGTACAATTGAATCAATTAAATCACCGGAATGAGCCCGCAGACTTTGACATTTCAAAGTCTACACTGTCAAACCTTTCATTGAAAAACCAAATTGTTGACTATAGCTAACTTCAGGGTGTCGACTTTTCGTGACGGTGTGCGCGCGCATCGTAAAAATTTACTCTCATCACTTTTTCCTAACGCACCAAAACAAGTATAACTGTGGACAGTGGACTGTTATAGGCTATTTATCGATTGATTGACGCCACGATCCTTGATAATAGGCGGGAAGGGGAATTCAAGTTTGAATGGAACTAATTTACCTATCAGTTATATGTAAAACTATAATCGAGTTTATTTATTATCATTTCACATTTCTTAGGTACAGTTCGTTATATCGAAGTATCATAGCATTGCACATTAGCAATATTAGGCAATATTTCGACCCTGAATGAAACCGCTCATGAAATATTGCTTCTTAAAAACTTTATTAATAAATAAAGCAATTTGTCAAAGCAGTACAAACGCCTTGCGCACGGCAACCCGCCGGTAACAAAAACAACAAACCTATGTAGCTCGTTCAATACAAATTACTTTCTATACAAAACCTAACCTTACCTAACCTCCGTGTTTAGGAGAGTATTAAGTAACCCAGTATAAGAAAACCTACAACTCGTAACCGATCGAAGTTATGGTTATCGTTCCAGTCAGTTTGGAAACTCCAGCTCAGCCAAAATTAGCGTTCTTCTCGGGAAATTTATAGATTCAATATACTAGAGTACGACGAGAAGTCTCAAGGGAAGACATACAAATTGTTATACATAATAATATACTTAAGTTGTTTTTTGAATTCGAAATTGCATTACAAAAATTAAGTAAAAAAATCTTATTGAAAAATCTATTAAAAAGTATCACTTCATTTTAAGATTCAACAATAAATAAATAAATAATCGAACATACTAAACAAATTGGACATTATTTCAGTAAGAACATCGGCGAAAATAAGAAAGCTGGCCGTATCCGAAGATTTAAATTTTTTTTATTGCTTTTGTTTTCAAGCTGTTAATAAAGTCATAAAAGTAATCATATTTGTTTTAAAGTTTTTAATGAACCGTAGTTCCTTGTAAGTTACCTTTTTCTTCACAATATTCTTTGTATTTGGAGTCTAAATGAAAAATGTTTAATGTTTTATTGAGAAAAAAATTGTTGTCCCTACAAAGTAAAAACTTTAAATTCGTTACTATATTTTTTGCACTGACATAATATAACTTAACTTAGCTACATATCTATGAGAACGTATAGTTACGTAAATATATTTTATTATAGTTTTCTGCAAAACAACCACACTCAAAGTTTGAGAAGAATTAGTTTTTATTTTCTCATACACATACAAAATATTTAACTTTTATTGGTATCTATAAGTATTTCATTTACAAAATATATTCTAAAGTTAGTATAATCCTGATAAACTTTTAAGCACGGAATTAGAGATTGCGTGACATCTTTATTTAGTACTCCCAAGTCTTGCGACATTTATTAAACGTTAATAAGATCGTGATGTTCTTTGCACTTTCTGTGAATACATTAAAGAGAGAGAGAATTCTCTTCACAATTAGATAATTATATAAAGAAATTGCTTCCAGCGATATAATTAATATAAATATAAAGATTTTGCAGCGTGATAATTTTTTTTATAGTTCATCAAGTCGTCTTTAAGTAACAGTAATTTTATTCTGAAACTGTTTAGATTCAGGTAAAATCCTACTTAATATTATAAATGTGAAAGTGTAGATATTTGTCAATCACACAAAAACGGCTGAACGGATTTGGATGAAATTTGGTATGCATGTAGCCTTTGACACGGAAAAGAATATAGCCTACCTTTTATTCCGATTCCTTAAGCAGTTCCCGATGGAAAATTAAAAATTGTTTACGAGCCAAGCCACGGGCAGACCGCTTTTTGTATGCATGTCAGACATGTACTTTCTATACTGATCTCTCAAATAGTTCCTGTTCTGAAGTCTACGCAGACGAAGTCGCGGGCAGAAGCTAGTATACTATATAGTCGACTTCTTATCTTTAACGAATTATTGCCCAGCCGTCATTAGCGAAACAAAATGTTTAGATCAGGGGAGAAAAAGAGGAAGATATTGAAAGAGTCCAAGTTTCACAATAATAGTTAAAAAATAAATTAATAGAACTTCTCGATTCGTCAAGTCGACAGCCGATTGGCGCATTTGCAGCGACCCTGTTTTCTGAGTCCAAGGCCGTGGGTTCGATTCCCACTACCGGAATGTCTTTGTGTGATGAGTGTCTGACTGTGTCATGAATGTTTTTCAGTGTCTGGGTGTTTATATGCATCTTCTAGGTATTTATGTATTTTATTCATTAAAAATATTCATCTTATCATTAGTCATCTGAGTACCCATAACACGCTACGCTTACTTTGGGGCTAGATGGCGATGTGTGTATTGCCGTAGTTTATTTATTTAATTATTAAAAAAAAAATACTGAACACAGGGGTGAGAAGGGCGTACACCGAACTTTTCAAAGCACATGGGACTTTCTTTTTTATTTAAATACTGAGAGTATTTAAATTTATTACATTATACATGCTCAATGTTACTCTTTTAAGTCAATATATTATTTATTAGTTTAATATTGTACCTACTAATGTTATGGGAATAACCTTTATGTACCAACCTTCGAACCGAATTATAAAAGGCTATCTGTGAGTAGCTCGAGAGCTCACGCACGCCCACAAAAGGCCCGGGTTAAGACCCTGATTTGATTTAATTTAAATAATTATAACGAGCTTTTAGCGACTTTGGGCTTTCATACCAAATAATAAGCATTAAAATCGGTCATCGGTTTCAGAGGACCAAATGTAGCCTAAGACACGTCTTAGGCTACATTTGCAGAGACAGATTTTAAAGAGACAGAGCTCGTACGGGGCCGTCGTATTAATTCTGCCGCAAAGCAGCATTGTTGCAATGCTGTGTTTCGGTCAGAAGGGCATGGTTTCCTATTTAATTGCAGGCTTAACACCTTAGGTTGATGGGCAAATGGCGGCATGGTGCAGGACGTGTTTCTTACCATCAGGTCGGCCATCAATACATCATGTTTGGCCAGTCAATTATTACCAATAAAAAAGTCTGTCACAAATCTAAGTTATTTTCCCAACCTATACGGAACTAGCGTCGTTGTTAATGAAAAATTTACCTCCCTGCTATGTGCGGAACCTATTAAAGGTACAACTAAATATCTTTATTCAAGTAGGCCCTTTTGATGCGTACATTACATGAGAAGTACACGTTAGTGCAATGATGGCGATAACGCATTGTCAACTTAAAACCAAAGCTACGAGGGTTCCAAACCCGTCCTAATCTAAGAAGAAGCCCACAACCAACTTAACCGAGTGTTTATTTTGTTACACATTATTAAGAACATACAGAATTCTCATTAAGCCACTATCGCGTGCAGTGCATTGTGGCCAAAATCAGAGAAGACGTCTCAGTTCACACCCGCGGAAGATGGTAAACGTTTAGAACATTAAAGGTAAAATAATTACCGTCAACTACTAATTGAATGGAGTGACTAACCGCCTCTTTAAGAAACACTGCTAAAGTGGAGTAATTTTTTATGCTTCAATATTAGTCGTGTACACGGGTTCTGCATGATCTTAATTCTGTGGCATAGAGTTAGTTGAAGACTACTTTTTATGCCATAAATACAAACGGTTCCCACAGAATTTGTAAAAAACCATTATAAAAGTAATAAAGTAAATATTGGATAGAAGCAGGGCGTTACTTTGCGGAAATCCATAATATATTATTAAAATTAAGCTTAATTTGCTATGCTCCGCGAACAGCAGGATAATCTGCATGGTGTAATTTATAATTTCTTCGATTCAGATACTCCACACCAAACAGATCCTCGGCAATGTACCCTCTACGCACGTTTCGCTCCGAAACCGGAGCATCCTCAGGAGATTTTGACTTTCAATGAATAATTGTTAAGTCAACATCTCCTGAGGATGCTCCGGTTGGTTTTCATAATGTAATAAAGTAAATAAGTTGCTAATATTATCGTTCAAGTCATTATTTTTGGAAATAACAACATATTCCGTAAGTAACGCAACAATTTTGTGCGTAGAGGCTAAAAATATGTTTTTACACGTCATGACGTCACTCGTCGGCGGGCAATTTCTTGAACAAAGTGGTTTAAGGCTGCGAGTAATTATAAAACAACGTGCGACTATAAATCACTCTAGCAGCTTTTATCCAATAAGTTTAGGTACAGTTTAAAAAAAAAAATCTAGAAGCCATTTTATGTCCTTGGTCTTATAAGTGGGAGGTCACGGTTAGAATTAATTACATGGGTAAGAGTTTTCCGTCAAGGCTAGTGACCTCTTTACGGGTAATGCTAACTACTAAGAGGTAATTTTTTCAATCTTTAGTTAGCGGTGATAGCTTAGTGGATGAAACTTCGGCTTTACTTTCGGAGGGACTGAGTTCAATACCCGACACGCACCACTGGCTTTCTGTTTGAGTTTTGTGCGTTTTTAATTTAAAACAGATAGATTCGCTGTTGCCGCACGCGGCAGAGAAAGAAACAATGACTGACGTAGCAAGCAGACGCCCCACCTGATGATGGGTGGCTGATGATGCCTAAAGTGGCTATAATGATATTTTTTACTACAAGTTAGCCCTCGCCTGCAATCTTACCTGATGGTAAGTGATGGTGTAGTCTAAGATGGTAGCGGGCTAACGGCACGCGACATCGTACCGGTACACTAAATTGCTTAACGGCACCAGCTACAGCCAAAGCCTCCCACCAGACCAGACTAGAGAAAATTCAGAAATAATAAATTCCAAAATTTCCCCAGCCGGGAATCGATCACGGGACCCTCTAACTAAATTCACAGCGCTCACCGTTGCGCCAGGGAGGCCGTCAAAAAATGCTGCTTGGCAACAGAAATAAGCATGATGGTGGTACTTTCCCCAAGCAGCTGTGTCACAAAAAGTTCTACTTCGACTAGCCTTAGACACTATTGATAATTTAAAATTAATTACTATAGAAAAGTGAACCTACTGGCATTCCAAACTTATTTTATTATTTGTTACACTAATGAATATTATATATTACCGAAGGTAATATTAGATCTACCTTTACCTAAGTTTAAACAATATATTATAACACATTTAACAAATCGTGGTTACTATACGATTGATGGATTCCTTAACGACTAGGCTGCTTGGAAGCAGGCCACTCCGCTCTCATCTCTTACAAAACAGTAGAAATTCTAAAGATTGTTATACTTTAAAACGATGTTGGAAAATAGCAATCTGCTGAGTTTCTTGCCGGCTCTTTTTAGTGGAATCTGCCTTCCGAACCGGTGGTAGAGTCACTACAAACAGACTGACTTGACGTTTCAAAAGGCCTACTTGAAATAAATAAATTTTGAATTTGAATATATACTAGTGATACCAGTGAGGTGTGAAAATAAATCTTGATACACGCCTTTCAAACCGGAACTCAGGCGGTAGAAATAAGCAAGGCGGTAGTACTTTCCCGGACGAGTTCTGCCACAAAGGTACCCTTTAGACACCCACGATAACATACAAGTTTAACTTTAGATAAATAAACCTACTGGGAATCGAAGCATCTTTTATCATTTGTTAAACCTACGAGCATGAATATATACTCGTGATACGAGTGAGGTGTGAAAATAAATGTTGACTCAACAAAAGCCCCGCGCTACATTGTTGTGATACTTATGAAATGTTGTAATCCCAACGACAATGACTCCCGCGTAATTCCACCAAGTCGTTTTCTCGTTGCTACAAATAGGTACGGAAAGCTTTTTATACTTGAAGCTTTCGTACTTCATTCTCGCAGGTGCTCACTAATAAATGTTATGGAACGTTGGAATATGGAAAACTGAGGTATTGTAAATCAAATACTTTAAATGCGAAAGTGTGGTTGTCCTTTTATGACCGGAAAACTAAGGTTCCCACGGGAATGGTAAAAAAATAAACGCAGTGCAATCATCATATTAACCCATTACCGAATCGCTTCAGGGCACGGGTCTCTTCCTACAATGAGAAGGGGTTAAGGCCGTAGTCCACCACGCTGGCCCAGTGCGGATAAAGGACTCCACACACCTTTAAAATAATCATGTAGAACTCTCAGGCATTTCCTCATTTTCCTATTTTTTCTTTCATTTTCCTACAATAATGTCAAGGATTACTTAAAAGATAAAAAAGCTTGGGTGTGAATTGTCCTAATTTCATAGCTTAATAAAAATACAATGTGAGATGGTGATAACAAAAAAAAATTCCCGGCTAAGTTTGTTGTGGGCTCTTCTGAGAACAGGGCGCGTTTGGAACCCTCGTAGCTTTAGGTTTAAGTTGGCGAACGAAGTTATCACCGTCCCCTTACAATTATGTAAACATATATGTATGAACCTTTCAAAAGTGTCTCTGTGTGTCCTACACGAATAAAGAAATTTTGGATTTGAATTTGAATTTGTAGGTTTCCTCACGATGTTGTCCTTCGCCGTTTAAAGCAAGTGATATTTAAAGTGCTTAAATTAAAATAACAATATCAATCAGGATTAATATGAACAATGTTGAAGTGGTGATAGCCTTGTGGTAAGGATAGCATAGTAGATTGTAGATAGATAGTATAGATAGTCATAGCCTTCTTCCTTGTCTTCGGTTCTTCGTTCGGGTGAATCGAATGCGATTCCTACTACGCCTCTTAAGAGTTATGTGCGGTAAATGAAAACATGTGAGTAAACCTGCATGCCCGAAAGTTCACCAAAATATTTTTAAAGGCGTGTCCAGTTTACCAATGAATAAATGCGTACCTGGTCAACATTGTGGATTACAGCCTGAGCCCTTTTTAGAAGCCCTTCTGAGAAGCCCTTCTGAGAAGCCCTTCTAAGAGATATTTCATAAGTTGACAGTGATGACAATTGATTAAGCCCAGGCTGCATTACTTGGTCATATGTGATGATGCAGCCATACATGTTACGGGGTATCCTGTTAAGGGGTGTAGCATTAATATAAAAACATAGCCCTACGAGTTGCTACGTTACATCGTATATACGCTTAATTGCTTCGCGGCACGTCTTTGTCGGTAAGGTGTCAACTAGCCGCAACCAAAGCCTCCAGACCGGAGACCGGATACCAGACCGAAACGTCTGCTTCTTTCCAATATTAAAATGCTGTTAATTTTTGTTACACTTTAGTTATAGTATATTCAGACTTACAATTCGAACGCAGCGTTCCAACCGCGGCAGTTTTAATACCGTATGCGAGTCCAGTTTAACAAAGCGCACCCCAGTCTCGGATGATTCAATTAAGCCGTCATCCAATTCCATTAATGTTTGAAAACGTATTCATAGAAAGTAAATCTTTTGTAATGCCCACCCCATTTCACGTGACTAATTGTGTGTCACTTCAATTGTGAGGTAATACCATAGATTAAATAAAATGAGATGTCAGAATATGTTCTTCATATAACATTTATGTTAAATTCAATTCAATTCGTTTATTTGTTGATTGGTTTGACATTATTGGTAGATAAAATATAAGGACAAACAATCCGCATTTATAGGAAAGCATTTTTTTAATCTTATCTTTAAAATCTACAAGATTTATGTTTCTGGCGGCTAGCGACGCTGGCAATTTGTTGTAGGTATATTTTAGGCGCCATAATAAAAACACTATTCCCAAATAACGCTGTGGAATGTGGCTTATACAATAATGATTTTTCCTGCGTTTGCTATCACTTTATGTAAACAAGTGATTGTTCTTTTTGATAAATACAAGAACTTCATAAATATACAAACAAGGACAGGTTAGTATTTTCAGTTTCTCAAAATAAGGTTTACATTTGTGGGACGCGAGTGAATATGTCACTATCAGCTATTCTTTTGACATTTAAATATTCGCTCTCTCTCAGACGAATTACCCCACGCTATCCCCTGCCCTGCCCAAGTTAACACCACCACTTTTATTCCCGCGGGTGTCGTACGAGGCGACTAAGGAAATGTAGCGGAGAGCGGGCAGCAGCGTTCACTGTGCTACTACTATACTACGATCTACTACGATCTACCATATACTACGATCACCAACCCGCCTATCCAGCGTGGTGATTAAGGGCATGTCCTCCAGTTCAGGGAGGCCTTTAGTCCAACAGTGGACTGTAATAGGCTGTTGATGATGAAGATGGTGATAACTTTTCTCGTATTTGTTAGGTTACCTTTTTTTTATTTTTGTCCAATACTATTGAAAGTCTCTTAGTATTGCAGTAGAAACCATCAATTCTGACCGTTTAAGGAATAATTTAGCTCAGCTAGTTTTGTGTGATAATAATTCAACATAATAAGCCGTTTCTAATAATAGGGAGAATTTTAGAGGCCAGACTCCATGACGCAACATAATACGGTTGGACGGGTATTTAATATTAATATTTAAAACCCGCCAAACCTCACTGAGTTGATAGCTGGAGTTTTGTTGGAGTCAATAGTCGGGACAGACAACACTGAGGCACGGGGTTGGACAGTGCCAGAAACGATAAAGATATTTGATCCAATCGAATCTACGACCTCGTGATTCATAATTGAATATGCTAACCGCTAAGCGATTAGCTTTAAGCAGTGCTATACCCTATACCCCGTGGCCCCGCCGAGTAGAACTTTCAAGCAATAAAAATGTAAACGTTTACTTTTAACCCGCTATATCTGCTTTATCTCTTAATCCGCGCTCAGTATGGGTTATTTGAGTTTGTAAATGCAATGATTTCAAAGGGATTACGCACGGATTTCGATGATTAAAAAATAAATTGTCGAAAGAGCATTGAGGATTCAGAAAGTGCATAAAAGTTTATTTCGCAAGCTGCGGAAGCTTTACTCTGTATTTCCCAAAAGTGAATATAAATGTTACACACAATAATCCTATAATGTTTAACGGGAACTGTATGCATTTTTCAAGAACTTTTCGGAACGGGGATTAATATTTGCACAGCAAAGCGAGCGTGTTAATGCAGTGCATAGATTTTTTTCATGATAGACAACGTATTGCCAAACTTCATCAGAATAACTTGGAGATTTTTTATATTACATATCGAATGTTAAAGAGTAGTAGTAGAAAGCGAGCTTCTTTTGCACTATCATCATATAGACAGCAGGAGCAAAGGGCAGCGAACCTGCGTCCGAGGCCGTGGGTTCGATTCCCACAATTGGAAAAATGTTTGTGTGAACATAAATGTTTTTCAGTGTCTTGGTGTTCATTTGTATATTATAAGTAATTATGTGTTTTATATCCATAAAAATATTCATCAGCTATCTTAGTACGCTACGCTTACTTTGGGGCTCGATGTGTGTATTGTCGTAGTATAGTTATATATATGTATATCCCTATCCCTACTAATATAATAAATGTCAATGTTAGTTTGTTTGTTACGCTTTCACGCAAAAACTAGTTAGGATCGGCCTCATGAAACTTAGTAATATAGGATACTTTTTATCCCGACATTAAGCTCGGTTCCTGTGGGAGAGGGGGATGAGTGTTTGACGATTTGACACCATAACGACAAATTATAACCGATTTACTTCCCTACTTCCCTACTACTAACTATAATATTATAAATGTGAATGTTAGTTACGAAACTTTGTACATATACTCTTGAAGGTATTAGAAGTAATATAGGATTCTTTTTATCTCGAAATTAAGCTCAGTTCTCTCGGGAGAGGGGAAGAAAGTGTTTAATGGTTTTGCACCAGGCTTAGCTATCCTAAATACATAAACTGCTGCCACATTTATGAGGTACATGTCTTTCGAAAAACAAAAGCAAAAGCGGATGAAGTCGCGGGCAACAGCTAGTAATATTATAGATGTGAATTTTAGTTTGTTTGTTACCCTTTCACGCAAAAACTACTAAACCGATCATCATGAAACGTTGTACACATATTCCTGAAGGTATTAAAAGTAATATAGGATGCTTTTTATCCCGAATTTTAGCTCAGTTATATTGGGAGAGGGGACGAAAGTGTTTCACACAAATTAATTTTAGTAGTAGGAGAGCTATTTGTGACGGAACTAGTGAGGGAAAGTACTATCGCTATGCTTATTGCCGCTAAGAAGCATTGTTGCAACATGTGTAAATAATTGATCTGCGGCTTCGCCCGCGTAAATTTGGGAGACAGCGTACTGGTACATAGTCTACACCTATAGTCATATATGAGATTTTGAGATTTTTTCAAACACATTTTTTTGTGTTACGTAATTTTTTTTTTTTTATTCAAAAGTATACTTTATTATTTCCAATACCTCCAACAATATGTGTAAAAAGCGTTACAAATAAACGTACATAAATATTTATAATATTAGTAGGGATTATATAGATCTGAAGTTAACGAAAGCCCGCAAGTGCGACAGCCCCGCTATCAGGTGAGGTGTGGATGAATCGGTAGCAACAGGTCTGTCCACAGAATAAAGAACACACAGATACCGTGTTCACGACTTATATTGAAGCATCAAAATCTACTCCACTTTAGAAAGCTAGCAACATTCTGCGGGTGCAAAGTTAATGTTTTTGGGCACTATACACCGCATACAATAATGGTTGAATGAGGATTCTGTATGACCTTAATCAAATAGTTTTGTCATAACACGGACGTGGGTCTCATGTACGGTCACGGGAGCGTATGGATATATCACCGTCCGATCACTTATGGGAGAAAATCGTCCAACAAGAGTCGCTCAGTATCAATCAATCTGAGGCGTAGGTGTGTAGCCTGATGTGCCTACAGATCTACGCAGAGAAACGCAGCTACACTGTTTGGATGCAGAAAAAAACATAGCCGTTGTATTTTCCCAGACGACCTCTGTCACAAAGAGTTTTTCTACTGTTATTCAATTTCTTGAATATAAAAACTGACTAGCTTTTATTGCATATTGTAATATCCATTTTTCACTTCCTATTTACTGCTGACTTTTCCTCAGTAGAATCTGCATTCAGAACGGGGGGAGAGTCTTATTAAATCGGCGAACTTGACTTTTCTTCAAACCGTTTCTTAGGTCGAAAGAACTTCTGTGATTTTAGGTATATAGTTACAAAAGTTTAAGCAAGATTTTTGGTAAGTTAAAAAATTAATTATTCCAACTATCACAATATTAAACCCCTTATTAGTCCTTAGTGGGAGGAGACTCGTGCCCTATAGTAGGCCGATAATGGGTAGATATGATGAATATAAAAGTCGTAGCAAACTAAATATCAGTACATTTCATGAATAAATATTGTTATAAACTATAACTATTTAAACATAAAGCAGGCGTAACTGGCTCGTTGATCTAGTGGTTATTTAAGTATTATGAACGATTTCAGAGTCAGACCAAAAATTTTAGGGGGAATTGGGTTTTTCTTTTTAACACCCTCAGTTCCAGCGGAGTTCCGGAGTCAGTAAATCAGCGGTTTCCAATAACGTGCCTCGGGAAACACTTTAAACCCGTTATTATTACAACCATGTAGTAATTATCGTTAAACCTGCTAACCTACATTAGAGCAACTATGCTCTAAAGGTTAGCTGTCTAACGGGGGATAGTTTTTGAATTTAGGTTGACAGTTACTTGCGTTCGCCGATTTGCTCCCGTTTAGTTTGATTTTTGTAGTAAGTTGTATGCCAAATTTTAGCCCGAACTGTACGTTGATAGTTCAGTCAGTCAGTCAGTCAATCAGTCACAGAGATAATAACTTTGGCCCTAAGCAACATTGAGCCCTACCCCAAAGTCCAAACCAGTCCTGGCCGTAGGGCCTAAGTAAGAGTCGAGAGTTAGGTCAACTTGGCTTAGTGGTATCTAAGTAAGTTGATCTATTTGCGCTTCAGTAATGAGGCCTTACAAACCGCAATTCAAAATACGATTTTTTTTTAAATTGTAGCGGTATAGGTAGTCGGTTTTTTGGAAAAAGTTTTTATTTAAATGTGGTAGTCTCTCTTCCAGTTGTATTTATGTCACTAAATATTGAGGTCACGGGTTTTTCATCTGCAGTATTCACTGAACTGCAGTTCAGTGAATACTTATTTATTTTATTTATAATATTCGGTAAATACTTTTGAATATAATTAAATAATAAGTGTGTCGACCTCACTGGTGCAGAGGTGCGCACTGTGGTCTTATAAATGTGCGAGCTCGGGTTTACCGCCAGATGGTGCAAATTTCCGGGAATTTGTAAATTCAGAATTTTCTGACTGGACCGCCCAGCGATGAAACTTTGCGATATGATGCTGCGTAAAAACTGATTAAGGATATGGGTTTAATTATCCTTGCTCTCTACCAAGTTAGTCTGCTACCTTCTTAGACTGTTTTACCATTTACCACCGTTTGAGATTGCCGTCACGAGGAACTAAATGGATTGAGATACTCAATGGAAAAAAGACAGAAAATACTGGAACGTTGACGACCTTAGTAGCGCATTTCTGAGAATTATGGTCTTATAAGCCAAAATCCCGGGTTCTATACCCGGCAGAGAATTTGGAAATTTGTGATTATCAAAGTCAAAGTCAAAAATATCTTTATTCAAGTAGGCCCATAGATGGCACTTTTGTGTTTGTGAAATGTGTACACGGTCGTGAGATGATGGCGATAACCATAATCGTAAACCTAAAACTAAAGCTACGAGCCAAACGCGCCCTGGTCTAAATAGGAGCCCACAAAAAACTTAGCAGGGTGTTCTTTTTTACTATCACCGTCTCACATTGAAATTCAAAATTATTAGAAGAGCCTGGTTAGAGCAAAATTTCACACCCAAGCTTTTTATCGATAACGTAGTCCTTTATACTATAACAGGACTTTTCTATATGCTTACTATTATCTTAGACTGCATCACTGGTTAGGATTAAAACAATATCGGTCGAACGACTGATAGGCGCAGTGAGAAGTGACCCTGCTTTCCGTGTTCAAGACCGTTTGTTTGATTCCCACGACTGGAAAATGTTTGTGTGATGAAAATGAATGTTTTTCAGTGTCTGGGTGTTTCTATGTATATTATAAGTATTTATGTGTATTATTCATAAAAATATTGATCATCCATCTTAGTACTCATAACACAAGCTACGCTTACTTTGGGGCTAAATGGCGATGTGTGTATTGTCGTCGTATATTTATTTATTTATTTTTAATATCCCCTCACTCATAAACGTTGTAACAGTTCCATAGTTTCTGTAGTCTATGCTGATGACAGAAAGAGAAAAAACATTGTAGAACTAATCACCAGCTACACAAAGTTTATTAGTAAGGTCCAAAATAATTATTCAAAGGACGAGTTCCAAAGCCCAGTTAGTTTCTAATCTGCGCGAACAAACCTCGGGATTAAACTAACTGCGAGAACTATCCCAAATAAAACCACGGCGTTCCGGAGATCGCTTAAATGGATATAGGATTCACTTTCTACAACTTTTGAAATAGTATTTACCATTTCACGCGAACTGCGAATTAGTTATGCGCTATCTTTTGAGCTAAGTACTACTGCTTTGTTATTGCACGCCTCATAAGCGAAGCATTGAGGTGGGTATTACTGTCAGTTTACGCCCACCGAGTGATTCTCAAACTTAAAATGTCACTTTTTTATTCTTTCTTGCTTTTATAAGAGAATATACATAGACAAATGTTAAGAAAAAAAACTATTGATATTTAAAAAAATTAAATCTCTTTTTAAAAAAGTTTTGTCTTGTGTGTCTGTATGTGCGGATCCCGTATCTTGTGGTTATCCTTAACGAGCGAAATACTTCACTTATCGAGTTGGTTTCTATTTTTTTATGGGCTTCAGTATTTTGAGCAATTAAAGCCTATTAATTTTCACGGTATAAGTACGAGTAGATGTATTTCAATTATTATTTACAAATAATCTCAATTTTATTGTAATGAATGAGATAATGAGGCGTGCACTTTTGGATTTTCCAACTATTTTTTTTTTATATATTTGACGGACCATGACAGCCAGATAGCCAAGTGGAAACCATCGCCGATAAACAGAGCAACTTAACAGGGCATTCAAGGAGCACGTTCGTCAACATGCCACCTGCGTGCATCAATTAAAGTCGTAGGTTTTAAGCCTCATGTAATTACAACAGCAAACCAACCTTCAGACCGGAACACAGCATTGCAACGATGCTGCTTAGCGGCAGAAATAAACATAGCGATAGGACTTCCCCGGACGAGCTATGTCGCAAAAAGTTCTACTGCTACTAAAATTAATTATGATGGTTGTTCTTAAGAAGCCTGCTTTGGAAGATACTCTGTATCTCTCTTTCATAAATATTAAACTTGTACGCTTAAATTCGCTCATTTATTGTATGTTAAAGTATTTAAATATGTAAGTGTTGTTATTGTATATATTAGTTTATTTTTATATTCATTTATTAATTTTATTATGTACTTTTGTTCTATTTGTGTACACTAGTTTATGTATTAGTATGTAGTTATTCGCATGTAATTTAAAATTTGTACCACCAGCAGTTTATACTCCTCTTGTTTTTTTTCCTAATTCAAAGGTTGCCTGGCAGAGATCGCTATTAAGCGATAAGGCCGCCTTTTTTATTCTACTTCTTTCGATATGTTTCTGTTTTTATTATATTTTATAAATGTTAATGTTGTGGTATACAAATAAAGAGTTTAATAACAATAATAATATATTTTGACTACCTCCTGGTGCAATGGTGCGTGATGTGGTTAAAGGTTGAAGGTCCCAGTTCCAATCCTGTAGGGGCAATTTGGGGGTAACAGTTTCAGAATTTCGTCTGATTCGGAACTTTGGGTCTCTTCGGCCACACAACTGACAAACACGTGCTGCAAAGCGACTTATCGTTCAGTACAATACCGCGTAGTAACCAATTAGTAGTAACTAATTGACTATTGGCTATATTACCGGTTGTCCCGCTACCATCTTAGACTGCAACAAAACGTGAGATTGCAGTGGAGGGCTCACTTGTAACTTTGCAAAAAAACCCTCTTTTAACAATATTAAACTTATGTGGATAAACACAAAACCTCAAACTTCGCTACATAGGATTTATAAGCTTAAATATTTAATCCGACGACAAATTCCGAAGTCAAGTCGGGGTTCCAATCTGCAAGAACAAACGTCTGGATTATACCAACCGCACTATCCCGAATAAAACCACCGCATTCCGACAATAGCTCTAAAGTGATATACAACTCAATTGCCTCAACTTTATGAATAGTTTACCTTTGATCTGGTTTCGAAAAGCTTGGAAACTACGATTTGTTTATGAACTGAGTAGCAGTATTGATATTTCGCTGGAATATATTATGAGTGAAGCATATTGCATTTGCGTAACTCTGAAACTGTTCAATCTTCGCCGACTTGAACATAACTTATTATTTTAAAATATTGTTTTAAAGCTTAGTTTTTTTTAATAATATTTTATTTCTTGATTTTTAGTTGTTCATAAAAATTGGTTTCTCTTTGTATTCAAAATTTTGCAGGTCCCAAAAATGGATAGGTTCGCATTTATTTTATAATAATCATCTGCGCATATTTTTTTAAAAATACTGCCTTTCCCGGGGCCTGAGCCGGGGCGTGGTTGAGGAGCTGTCCCGCATTTCAGCACCAGCTCATTTATTGCTAGAAACCTCAATCGCTTTTGAACAAACCATATAACATAATCGAAGCGCAAATAAAGAATTTATACTATTTTTTTTTTATAATACGACAATACACATATTGCCATCTAGCCCCAAAGTAAGCGTAGTTTGTGTTATGGGTACTAAGATGACTGATATATATTTTTATGAATAATATACATAAATACGTAACTTTTGTCCCTACTTATAGCCATACGATTATAATGGGTGACTTCCAATACATGTTTACTTAAATGTGACACCCGGGCTAGCAAACTAAAATCTGTTATTAAAGCATGTAATTTACATATTCTTCCCCTTTCGGCTACCCATTACTTTCCAGGTTGTTTTCCTTCTCTTCTTGACATAATAATTGTGTCTTCTCCCGATCTTGTTTCTCAGCACGGGCAATGTTCTGCTGATGCCTTTTCTTATCATGATTTAATTTTTCTGTCATATAAACTGCGCCCTCCAAAAAATAAACCTAAAATACTTCTGCGACGTAATTTTGGTGGTATGGATGTTGATCGATTGTGTGATGATGCTCGTAATGTTGACTGGTCTGCTGTAGAATCCGCGGAATCCTCCGTTTGAGTTTAGTCAGTTTACTGCATGTGATGTTAAGAAGAGCATTTTGTCCATTGCCTCAAATGCTGTCGGTAGCGACGATATTAGCCGTAATATGCTGGTTCCTCTTCTTGATGTTATAGCTCCTGTCATTACTCACTTATTAAATGAATCTGTATTCACTTCCAAATTTCCTGAGGCTTGGAAGAGCGCTCATGTTATACCTCTTCCTAAGAAGGCTCTTCCAGCTAGCTTCTCTGATTTTCGTCCCATCTCTATTTTACCCTTTCTTTCCAAAGCCCTTGAAAAGCTCATTTACCAACAGCTGAACCTTTTCATTAATCGAAATTGCTTGCATAATCCATTCCAATCCGGTTTTCGTCCTGGGCATAGTACGGCTACTGCTCTTATTAAAGTTACCGATGATATACGTTGGGGTATGGACAATAAACTGCTCACAGTTCTGGTATTGCTGGACTTCAGTAATGCTTTTAATACGGTAGATTTCGACATTCTGTTGAGTCAGTTGCGTTCTCTTAACATATCTCCATCAGTGATTGACTGGTTTCATAGTTATCTTCATGGTCGTCAGCAGCGTATTCACACTGAGGAATCTCATTCCTCATGGTGTGATATTACTGTTGGCGTACCTCAAGGCGGCGTGCTATCTCCATTACTCTTTTCTATTTTCATCAACTCCGGAATATATCTTCTCTCTACCATATGTATGCTGACGATGTCCAAATTTACACCCAGTCAACCTTTGATAATCTTCCAATCGCAATAGCTAGCATTAACAAAGACTTGCGCGTTATTTCAAATTGGAGTAAAGCGCATGGCCTTAACGTTAATCCAAAAAAAACTCAAGCTATTGTTATTGGCAGTCGAAGGCAGATTTCAAGGATTGACTGGTTTTCCCTCCCCTCCATTGAGTTTGATAGTGTCACAGTCCCATACTGTGAAAATGTAAAGAACTTGGGCATTTATCTTGACCGAACCTTAAGTTGGACGTAACATATTAATGAGATCAGCAGAAAGACATTTGCAGCTCTAGGCTCTTTGCGTCGTCTTCGGTATTTACTTCCTATACCTACCAAAATTATGCTCGCACAGACTCTACTCCTTCCCATTCTTGACTACGCTGACGCAAGCTATGTTAACTTAACTGAAGATCAGTTAAATAAACTTGAGAGACTCCAGAATTCTAGCATTCGTTTCATATTTGGGTTGCGCAAATATGATCATATTTCTCAATTTCGGTCTCGTCTCAAGTGGTTACCTATCAGACTTCGCCGGAATTTGCACATTGTTTCTATTCTGTACTGTGTTTTGTTTCATCCTTTTACTCCTCTTTACCTGAAAGAGAGGTTTAAATTTGTAGGACTCCCAGACGAACTTCGTTCTACGAGGAAGTTAGTCTTGAAGGTGCCTGGTCACAAATCCTCCTTCTTCAACGGATCATTTACGGTTCAGGCTATTAAATTATGGAACGCCTTGCCGTTAGATATCCGTGAGGCACAATCGATTGGGACCTTCAAGAAACTAGTGAAGGATCATTATTTGTCTCTTTCTGCCGAACAACGCTGAAGCGAATCATTTAAAGTGTGTAATTTGAATTATTTATGTATTTCATACTAATTGGGGATGTTATATGTAATATATTTATATAGATATTTATGTTATATATTTTATTTGTATTTATATATAATATATTTATATATATATTATAGTTATATTTATATATATATATATATTTTATTTATATTTATATATTTGTATAATTTTTAAATCTTATTTATTGCACCACCTACCTCTTTTCTACGTTTTTTCCTTTTACGCCATTGGTTGCCTGGAAGAAATCGCTATGTAGCGATAAGGCCACCAAATTGTACTCTCTTGATTGTATTTATATCTTTGTAACTACTTTTTGTTTCTTTGGTGTACAATAAAAGTGTATTCATTCATTCATTCATTCATTCATTCATTCATTCATACTTAGAATATACATATTAACACCCAGACACTGAATAACATTCATGCTCATCACACAAACATTTTGCAGTTGTGGGAATTTAACCCACGGCCTTGGGCTCAGAAAGCAGGGTCGCTGCAAACTGCGCCAATCCGCCGTCAAGCGCTATAAAATTATTGTATAAATTCTTTATTGTGTTCCGGTGGCCATCCTTGGTCTTCATCATCAGTTTCACTTGACCAAATTTTGCGTTACGTCAGAAATACTCAAATTGCTTTAGGTGCACCTATAATGTTTGAAGAGTTCCTTCGATTTCTCGAAGATCCCTCCAATACATCTTTATCAATTTAGAAAGAGACTCTAAGAGTAAGAAGAGTGGTGTAACGAAACAAACAAAAAAGAAACATCAAAATCCGTTAATAATTAGCGAAGTAATCGCCAAAGAAATATATAAAAAAACAGTACAGTCGAAATGAGAAAATAATGTATATACTTCTATAAACAATTATATTTCTATAACACATTTGGGCAGGATTAAAAAACGACACACCGGAGGAACACAGGAATAAGGTTATTGAACTTCTAAGATTTTTAAAGTAATTAATCATCATGTCCAGGAAGTTAAAAATCCCTTAAAATCCTCTCGCAGAAAAAGCGACCTAAATGACATATCTGTCAATACCCGACACTGGCACTTATTAATTTAGCATTCGCAGCCGCCAGTAATTAATTATTGATGATTGGCAGATCTAGGGCGGGACTTTCGTCGCCTGTTGGGTAAATCGAAATGTACGTTTTATATATAACTCCTAATAACGATTGTATTTAACCAACAAATACAAATTGTTACCCAAAATCACAGCAAAAGCCGATAGATAAAATTCTGTTATATTATGTTTAAAGAAATATTGCACCGGTTTTAGTTATAATGTTTTCGTCATTTAGGTTTCCTGCAAATTTGAAAGCGCTATAAAATTATTCGTATATCAAACCACTCTTTGATGTGAATATTGCATGTGTGTAAAACGCATTAAAATTTCAAAAACAAAATGTTATAAATGGAATGGCCACTCGCTTCCTACCGCGTTGCTTATCAGAGATCGAATACGAGCGGTCAGTCAACCCATTCAATGCTACACAAGCACGTTACACATTAACCAATAAATCGAATTTCCTGTTATTATTGAGCGGTTAAAACGGAACCACTATTAAAAATGTTGTCCTCAAAATGTACCCTAACCGGTGCAAAAAATTAACCAGTTTCCAAGCTTAGCGTTACTCTCTCGCACCACTAAACTACCTCTCAAATTCTCGGTGGAAAGGCAGTATTAAGTCATGCGAGAATGCTTTGTGACTTATCAAATTGGCTCCATAAGCAATTTCGAGCTGTGGAACATGCGATGCGAATGCATTCGGAATGTTAAGCGTGTTGATTTTATTCGGCTACAAATATTGGACGTGTTGAAATACACTCGCGATTATATTAATGTTCGTGGAATAATTTGCTTGTATTTCTGTTTGCTCTTTTGTACTGCTCTCAACAAGCACAGTTAACAAGAGCTAATCATGGCTTCATACTAATATAACAAATAAAATAGCTGATGCCCGCGACTTCATCCAGATTTGTTTCGGTGCTTAAGAAATATCGGCGGTTGGTTTACTTTTGATTTTACATACAAACATCGCCAACTAGGCCCAAAGTAAGCGTAGCTTGTGTTATGGGTACTAAGATGACTGATAAATATATTCTATAAATAATATTCATAAATACTTATAAAATACAGATAGGTTACAAAGTTAATAATATAGGCTACTTTTTATATTAGCAAAATAAATCAACGCAGACGAAAAAATAGCATTATATTAGTTGATTATTTATATAAGTAAGTACATATTTATAAGGACTAAGAATCGGGGAAAAAGGAGAGGACACGATTTGTAAGTACTAAAGCTGCACCAATATTTTAGAACCGAAATACGAAAGACACTGCAATTGCATCTAAGACCCCGTTATGAGCGTCTTTGAGACATCGCCGAGTACCGTAAAGCCTTTACGAGCTCCTCAAACTGAACAATAGTTGGCCGGATTGAAACTCATTTGGATCATAAGTACCACTTCAGCAGAATAGCGGGGTTAAGATTAACATTTATATGGAAGGTGCAGTAATGTTCTGCATTGTATTAAACGGGGTAGCAGGTGAAAGCTTTTGATCCATTTTATAAACCTATCTACCGATCAGGGCTCGGGTACTTTGCTATTGCATTCTCATCCTAAGTAAGTACAACCACTTGTAATATACAATTTTGAGATTCATGCATTATCTCAACCGCAGGAATTTAACTTGTGGATTTTCTGTTTGGTCTCTCTTAAAAACTACGGTGATAGCTTATTGGATAGGAGCTCGACTTCACTTTCGGGGGGCTGAGTTTGAATCCCAGCCAACCTCTAACTTTTCTCAGTTATTTGCGTTTTAAGTAATTAAAATATCGCTTGCTTCAACGGTGAAGTAAATCATTGCACCTACATGCCTGAAAGTTCATACATAATGTTCTCAAAGGTGTGGTTGGTCCATGTCCAAGAATCCGCACTGGACCATTGTAGTGGACCGCATGCCTGAGAATTCTACATAATGTTCTCAAAGATGTGTGGAGTCCACCAATCCGGGCCGGTATTGGGTTGATGTACTAGAAACTAAGGAATGTGGTCATGATATCTTTTTTATAACCTCCTTGGCGCAGCGGTGAGCGCTGTGATTATAAAGCGCGAGGTTCCAGTTTCGATCCAGGCAAAAGCAATTTCGGTATTTATAATATCTGAATTTTCTCTGGTCTGTGCAGTCAAGTGCTAACTTGTAGTGAAATTTAAAAAAAAATCTCTCCATCGGGTCCTGTCTGGTACTTTGACCTGCTTTCAAGGAAGTACGGGGAATCTTTATCTCACTCTGGTAGTCTCCTACCTCAAACTAAAACCGGTCACATATAAAAAAATAAAGACACGATTGTTTCTCCGCCTATATTAAAACTTTATTGCGTCGGAAATAAGGAATAAAAATTGGTGATACTACCGTATTTTCCTTTATATTCATATTTAACCTAAGAAAGAGACCAAATTTGCCTTGAACCAACATACTCGTAACCGCATAGATGAAACCCTCTACAGCCTACATCGCATACTGTACTGTATACAAATTGAATATATTAGCATAATTTGCGGCCGATCATGGCAAAGATAATCTTGTATCGCCGGCACACGAGGAATAGTAAACATGCTTATTAAAATCATGTAAAAATTTCTAAACAGTATATATGTATGCAACGATATTACGTGACACATATATCTATACTTGCAATGAAACTGCAACGGGTCGAATTCCGTGCATTGAAGATATTTTCAAATGTCTTTGGAGGGCACTCTATAATCGATACTGAAGCCGATACTGTATTTGTTCATTTTTGCCTGTCTGTCTGTTATCCATCTGTATCTTGGCATCACGCTTAAACTACTGAATGAATTTAAATGAAACTTTTTATGATTTGCTTTCATACTACGAAGTATGATAATACTTTTTATAACGGAATCCAGCACAGTTGCTTTGGGAAAGTAGGTGAAAGTGTTTGACATCAATAGCTCCGTCAAATGAAGACCGATTTAAAAAAATTATCTTTGTATTAGATAGGTTGTAGTATGAGTTTAGTTCTACCCAAATGTTACGGATACGATTGGAGATAAATGAAAGAACTCTGCACACAGCACCAACCCATTCATTGAAGACGAAATTATATAAAAAATACATACTAAAGTGTTGTCACAGAAGACTGTGCAACCAGGACTTAGTTACGAGTAAAAGTCAGCATAAGATAACGGGTACTATTTGTTGTTAGTGATAGGAGCTGAGACTGATATCTATCAGACAAATTACTTTCCAAATTCTAAAGACGGGCACCCACCAATTTACTGACTTGGCTGAACGTTCTCTATCCAGCGCTATCGAATAATATGTGGCGCTGGTATCAAGCCACACTTCATTCGCAGTCATTTTTTATAGGGAATCAAAAGTATTTTTATTATAGCGGTATGGGAGTGGATACCCGGGATGGTCATTTTCGATTAGCAATGTTTACGGGATGTAAGTTTCAGATAGTGAGTGATTAAAGCTCCAAGAGCAAGAACAGATATTTTAATAGCCCACAGCTCAGTTCTTTGTTTAAAAATGTTGAAAGAAGTTGCAGCGCTATACTTTATATCTGATTTAATATTACTACCAGTAAGATTGAAAAAATCTTTACGTTAATTCTAATAAAGTTCCGGTTTATTGAAGAAGGTTGTAGACAATATAGCAATCAGCTGCGTTCCATTATTCGCGCGGTCGAAGCTGTAGGGCATAGCAAGTCATATATAACATTTCAAAGAGAAAGCCTAAAACATAATTCAAAATAGTTTTCAAGTTAAACTCAATGATGTTATTTGTTTGCAGAGGTGGAACGGCTGCTGCGAGGGTATCGACAGAACCAAGACTTAGTGCGCAACATCGCTGGCCATTACTATCAGATCATATACCCCGTTCAGCTGCGCCACCACGAGAAGATGGGCATTTCCACCCGGGAAGTCAGCACTCCAAAGGTAAGTGAACATCTTTACTTATAAATGACAGAACCTTCAAAATTTAAATCTGACAAATTACTCAAGAAGTATAATTAAAAAAAAATAATCAACGTTAATCTAAATCTATACTTCTGACTACCTCGTTGGTCCAGCGGTTAGCATATTTAACTACGAATCACGAGTGATTCCTGGGTTCGAATCCCGGGTAGGCACAAAAGTTTTATAATACCTTATATAATTTTTGGACCAACCCGTATCAATTCTAACCTTTACTACTTCGTTTAGCATATTTAGCGTCACACACTTATTCGTGCAGCTAAAGGTATAGATTTATAAGTAGAATAGAAATTCCTTTATAGGAATTAAGTCAAAGTTATAATTGTAAGTGGTTTAAGTTGCCTAATAAGGAAATAAATAACATAAGAAAAGCCGTCGGTCCCACTTAGTTGTAGTCGTTAAAACCCACCAATCCGAGTAGCGCGGTGGGTCTATGAAGAACCAAATCTAAGAATTAATACTGCGCACTTTTGTTTCGACCGACGGTCTATTAAAACTTGAAACACAAAGCTACAGCTTAACTATTGATAAATAAATATATTCGGTTGCGGACTTTAATGATTTTTATGTATCATCTCTAGTTTGCTACTTATTTACTACTTTGGGTTACATTAATGCCAATAAATTAAAGCTTCTGTTAGTTTAGTTTTCGTTTGCGAAGGCGAAAAAATTGTTAAAATAGGTCCAGTACTTACGGAGATTATTGGGTACAAACAAATAAATATTTCCTCGTTAATAATATAAGTATAGATAAAGAGAAAATAATTGTTTCTAATCGATAAACTTGGAAACTACGGAACCGACGTTTATAATTCTTTCATTATTAGAATGCTATTTCATCCAAAATACTTCTAGCTATATTCAATTTCAGCGATGGTATTAAGTTATGGTATTTGTAAACCATAGGAGTTTTTTCAAATCCTACTAGTAGTTCCGGAGATAAGCACGTTTAAGCAAACGAACAAACAAACAACATAAATCTTTACCTTTATTATAAGTAACGATTTAAATGTAAACGTACACCATGTCTTAATCTAGGCATGTATTAAAATTTGTAGTGAAACGTTGCGAGTTCATTTTCTTGACGGCGGAAATGTCGTGATACGGGTGATTAATTACGCTTCAGTTTACTCGAGGTGTTATTCAATTACCGCTAACATTACTCAAATCACTTTTTTTATTTCACTCACTTAGTAATAAGAAAGCTTATAATTTAATATTGCCAAGCTAAGTTAGAACAAATACAAAATATAACTTGGAAATAATGGTTTTTTTTTCACATATATTGGTAAGTAATGATGCAGTGTAAGATGGTAGCTGGCCAACGTGTTAGGGAGTATGGTAGTCATACACCTAATCGGTTTCTAGGCGACATTGCACCGGAACACTGAATCGCTTAGCGGCACGTCTTTGTCGGTAGGGTGGTAACTAGCCACGGCCAAAGCCGCCCAGACGAGATCAGAGAAAATTCAGAATTTATAAATTCACAAATCGCCACTGCCGCGAATTGAACCTAGCACCTCCTACTTAAATTCACAGCGCTCACCATTGCGCCAGGGAGGCTGACAAAAACTAGCGACTTGGTTGCTGACGCGGACTGTTTTTTAAAACTTTTACGGCTTCATACTTTCACGACCGTTTTTTCTTTGACTGCCGAATCGCAAATCCGACTACAACGAAAAGGCCTTTTCAGTTTTCTAGTAAATTTATAAACTACGGCATTAATAAATAATGTAGCTTTATATGGATGAAAGAATTTTCAGATCGATTAATAGACCCAGTAATCTGACGAACTCACGAACTTTTTTCCTTATAATATTAATAGTATTAATAAAGATAGATTCATATTCAATTTTTTTTTCCAATTCAAATCTTTATTTGCGTGATTGCAGGCTAAAAAAAATTGATCTTGTAATAAAACATAACAAGTTACGTGCTACAATCTGCCATTCTATGGCATGCAAATTATAATAACATTTAAACAACAATTTTTGATTAAATGATCCAAAACGAATGCTTCTGTAAAAATAAATGATCCCATAATATAAAGTTGGGCTTGGGAAAAGTTTTTCAAATTAACAAGGTTTTAATAACAGGGTTGAATACTACGATCATAAGAATTGGGTTATGACTACCCGTCTACAAAATGTATAAACAAAATGGTGATTTTCCTCAAGTGGCTTCTTCTTTCCAATCAGCAGGTTTGATTTCTGGGAAAAGTTTTTAATTTTTTTTCTTGGTACAAGCTTCAAAGTGTTACTTGGTATACTTTCTCATCATCGGAGGCGGTTCCGGGTTCGATTTGCGGCGGGTGGAATTAGGAAATAGACAATTTCTGAGTTACTTTTGGTCTGATCTGGTGGGGCTTTGGCACTCGCTTAGGTCGACAGAGACGTGTCACCAAGCAATTTAACGTACCTAAAGATTCTAAACTAAGATTTTCGTTGTTAATCAACATTTCTTAATTATAGTTCGACTCCGATCCATGCAACTGGGTCGAAATATCGACAAATCCAAAATAATATCATGGTATGTACCCGTTGAACTATATTTAAGAAATTTAACGTACCGTTACGATGCCGTGTAGAAACCATAGTGATATACGGTTTTAATTTAGCAGTCATAAAAATAACAAGCTACCCCGCTACCGTGTCAGACTGCTTCGACACCTACCATCAGATGATATCGCAGTCAAAGCCTAAACTAAACTAAAAATTGAAAACGTATTTCTAAATTGGCTAATAGTTGAACTTGAGGTAAACCGATTTTGTGTGGGTTAAAATCGAGACTCGGAAAACTCAGAATCGTTCCAGAACTCTCGGTAAAGCCGTGTTCTAATTAAGCAGCGTACGAATAATTCGAGTGAGGGGCCCGAGGGAGGTATTTTTTTTGATGGCAGAAGTGTTGCCGCGATACCAGTGATTAATGTCGCCCCAGTTTCGACGACTTTTTCTATTAAGGCAAAACTTTCTTAAAGCTTGGCGCACATTACCGCTTTTTTGATAACGCTAATTAATTTACCAATTCGTGACGTTCAAAATATCACATTAAAATCATCAGCCTAATTAATATCGGGGCTGAAATAACAGCCCTCAGTGCCCGTGGTTGTTATCGTAATGAATGCAAAATTAACAATTAATTACCTACAACTGTAAGAGATTTAATATTTTTTAACTTCTATTCTAAATTATATAACTGCACGGTTTGTATAAGATTAATAAAAGAGTATTTATTTATTTATTATTTATTTATTTATTTATTATTAATGTACCATAAATTGTGATTGTACAGATACATGAAGTGTACAAAGGAAAGCTTATCTCTATAAGAGATCTCTTCCAGCTACCCCAGGATGTGAGTAAGATGATTTAACTGTGATATAGGTCAAATAAAGGTACAATATACTTTATAATAACTACTAAGGATATTCAATATATCTAAATAATAACAAAATTCTACATACTAATACAATAGAATTTGAAGATACTATATATACAAAATACATAAAAATAATATAATAAATATTTATATAACATAAATATAAGTATATATATTAATAAGTAAACAGTGATAAATATACTAAGACAACGATAGATAATGCTCCTTTACAGTGTGTTTAAAAGAGTGCACCGATCGGCAGTGTCTAATATTTTCTGGTAGTAAGTTCCAAAGGTGTGTTGTTTGTGTAATTTATTTATTTATTCATTTAAGAGCACTAAAATGCATATTACACGTTATTTAAACATAACACACACACAAACACATGGACTGATATGCACGTCAATGACAAGTGCACATAGCATTGACAAAGCGTCATATAAACTTAATTTGCAAAAAAATTAACACAAAATTTAACTCACCGATAAGTGTTCGGTGAGTTTTTTTCTAAAAGCTGTGGGTGAGTCATAGAAGATATCGATGCCAGGTATCTTTAAAGATAACTCGTTGTATTTCGCACAAATACGTATAATAGGCGCTTGTTTTCCGAGATTATTGTAATACCTACGCCTTAAGGTTGATGGTTGATTCCTTGCACGCCCTCTGGAAGTGTTATGAAAATGAAGCTTAATTTGCTTTACTCCGCGAAAAGCAGGAGAATCTGTATTTTATAATTTTTTCAATACTTAGTAATTGTTAAGTCAACAACAATTCATTGTAAAGTCAACATCTCCTGAGGATGCTTCGGTTTCGGAGCAAAACGTGCGTGAGGGTACATTGCCAAAGATCTGTTTGGTGTGGAGTAGAAGGATTGAAGAAATTATAAATTACACCATACAGACTCTCCTGCTTTTCTCGGAGTATGGCAAATTGACAGCCAGTTGGCGCAGTGGGCATCGACCCTGATTTCGGCGTCGAAGGCCGTGGGTTCGATTCCCACAACTGGAGATGTTTGTGTGATGAACATGAATGTTTTTCAGTGTCTGGGTGTTTATCTGTATATTATACGTATTTATGTGTATTATATTCATAAAAATATTCATTTGTCATCTTAGTACCCATGACACAAGCTACGCTTACTTTGGGGCTAGATGGCGATTTGTGTATTGTCGTAGTATATTTATTTATTTATTTAATTAAGCTTAATTTCCATAATATATCATGGAATTCGGCAAAGTAACGCCTGCTTCTATCCAATACTCTGAAGTATTGTTTGTTCATAGACGATAGTTTTCCACTAACCATCGGATAGGCCATCTGCTTCGTATAATGTTATTACTTTTTAAATAAATGGCCTTTGTAAAACGATGCCTAATGTTTACACCACTATCAACTATGCAGAGTAACTTGCCTCAATAAATGAGCTATCTGCTAATAGTTTTAAATTCTGTAGTTAACATCTTTAAACATACAACTAAATAAAATTTCTATGATCCAGACACAGGAAAATACTTTCTTCATATCTATCTTTATCTATATCTATCATATTCGGTCAAATAAACTAATTATAAACGGTTGACAAAAACTTCTCATTAAATTTTGCGCAAAATTATAAAAAATACTAGCTGTTGCCCGCGACTTCGTCTGCGTTTGATTTTGTTTTTTGATGTGGCATTAAATTTAGTTGTAGATCTAAAAAAAAATTAAAGTACTCAGTAACGCTAAGCCTTAAATGAGGGATTTGCTGCTGTCTGCTGAGGAGTTCTGCCCTCTATCTTCAACTACAGTTTAGGCAAAGTTAAACACATATTACAACCTCTATAGTACAAAAATAATTATTTGAATCGGTTATAATTTGTCGGAGTTATGGTGTCAAATCGTCAAACACTCATCCCCTCTCCCAAAGGAACCCAGCTTAATGTCGGGATAAAAAGTGTTCTTTATTATTTCTAACACTTCCAAGAATATGTGTACAAAGTTTCATAAGGATCGGTTTAGTAGTTTTTGCGTGAAAGCGTAACAAACAAAATTACATTGACATTTATAATGTTAGTAGGGATTGTATCTGGATATTGTGATATATTTTTAAATTACAATAATTCATAAGTAAGTTAAATTATCAATAAAAAAAGGCCACTTCAAAGTTACATTGACCATTCAATTCTTTAGACGGCCGACCTTCCGATATCGGAAGACAGACAGACAAATCTGTTTAGAAGTTTTTGCGTAAAAGAGTAACTAGCATCCATGCATCCATACTTCCTCTCAAACTTACACGTTAATAATAATAGTAGGATAACAGGAAGTAGAGTATTAGAAAAATGACAATGCGCGCTTAGCTTTAACCACTTTTTGTTTTGTATTACTCAATGTCAGTGCTAAGGAGCACGCCCAAGGTGTGAACAGGCCGATATATCTGGGCTTTAATAAAGCGCGCCATAAAATATTGCCGATTACTTTCGAGGGGTAGTGACGTGCTCCGGGTAAGTAACAGTGAAAGAAATACATTTGTAACGGCTGACACGTCGATAGCAATAGCGTATACTGGCTGTTTTACATCCTTGTTGGATAACTTTTCTGTGAGTTTATAACAGTTGATAATCTTACGAAAAAAAATATCCAGAAGGCGCTTATGAATTCGGATGTTTCTTTTTCAAGCCGTCATGTATAGACAGATTCTAAAGATTCGTTTGTTCGATAAGGATTTATCCCGAAATGGTTCCATTTAAATTTAATATAGATCTGATGAAGAGTTTCGGAGACAGAAATTGGAATTTATAAAAATGTGATCGCTAATCTCACCATTATTTGCATTATATACTCTCTACATAACATCACGTATGTACATTCAAGGGGTTACGCGGATGTATCCAGTGTATACTCTGTATACACACATTTTCCACCGAACTTAGTAATTGCATATTTTTTGCGACGTTTATTTCTTTCTTTTAAATTTTCTCCCTAGTTTAATTTAGGACTTCTTTGATCAGGTTGCGTTTGAAATTTTTCAGGGTTCGTTCTGAACCCGCAACGCTGCTCCCATTAGTGTTGACGGGTAGCAACGGTTGTTATTTACTATCACATGCTCATTTTATAATTTGATGTCGACAATATTTGTTACTATTGTGTTTTGCCAAATGATTATCTAGAGTACACTTCACACATTCAGAAATATTCTAATCTAAAGTTTAGTGTTTTAAAAGAGGGTTTCCTAATTTTGTCTGACTATTTTTACGTGATATGAAATATCATTTAACTGCTTTTTATAGTTGAATAATATAAAGACAGGCTGATTTTTGGCACAAAGCATCATCCTTGCTATTAACTGTGTAATCACCTTAATCGGATGCGTAGCGATTTAGGTGATTCCTAGAGAAAAAAACGTTTCACGAACTCTTATTTGATGTCTCACGATGTTATGACGCCGTCTTATGTTTCGTCCACGATTCAGCGTATTGTTAAGTAATATAAAAAGTAAATATAAATTTCTAATAACCCAAACGTAAATTTGATAATACAAACACAAAATACTAATATAAAAATAAAACAACCATAGACAAGTTATTTAAATGAATTGCCTAGTAAAAATCAATTAGTGAAAGGTAAATGTATGCTGAGCAATTTTTTTATTTTATAGATTAATATAATAATAACTTTCCAATTTCAGAAAATAATTATTACCAATAACGAAATTGTCAGTGCTCAAATGTAATAGGTAGTAGATTATTGTTTTATTAACAATATTTCCAATTGAAATGGGCGTTCCATTATTATTTAGGAAGTATTAACCATTAAATACAGATCCACAATTTATATTATCATAATACCTGCTGTAATATTATTCAAAATCGCTAGTAAATACAATAGATTCCTGCCAAATTACTATTTTGGGAATAGGTAAATCCTATAATACGAGCAATCCACGAAATTATCTTTTCATGCATACCATCAAATTGTTACCTGAAACAAATATATTGAAACTGTTACAGTTTCAACATTTCCAAATAATATTAAATACAAATTTTTTATTCTATTATCATCTATCTAATACCTAATTATTAAGACTATTAACGAGCCTTTACACACTAAATGAATTGCCGTAAGTAGCAGAGGGGTTTGTTATTCCGCGGGATATACTTAATACTCAAGCATCGTCATGTTTTGGAAATACTACCGAAATACTAGACCATCTTTCATCCAGGTTTATTATAAAAAACACTATGATGTGGAACGCACTTCCAGACTCTGTGTTGCCACATACAACTACAGGGAATTGAGGCAACGTTAATCATTTTATCAACCGATAGACGTCCACAGCTGGACATAGGTCTTTTTTAGGGAGTCCACAAACCCGTGGAATTTGGAACTCCCTAAAAAAACTCCCAAAACTTGGATGCAACGGCTACCTGCGACGCGCTCAATGTCGTCTGTCCACCTCGTTGGGGGTCGACCAATGCTGCGCATACCAGTGCGGGGATGCCATTCTAGCACCTTGGGACCCCAACGTCCATCCTTTCTCCGAACAATGTGCCCCGTCCATTGCCACTTCAGCACAACCGCGAACCAGCTAGCAGCGCCCCTCCCCCGAGACCCTAAAATTACTCGACCTTACCCTCTACGAATCACCGAAGGCGCACGGGGAACACAGGGTGCACCTGCCAACCCGAGGACTTATCTCCGACGCGTAATGGATTCCCCGCATCCATTGCCCGGCATCAAGGGGGCAGGTGGCGTTCATGAGCAAGACTCCTGCGCCCGATACTCGTACGAATGAATAACCTAACCTAACCTAGACCTCATCTTTGCTTCCCATCAAGCATGATAGGTAAGCTTCAAGGTTAAGTTAAAGCTTGAACATATCTTTTTACATTATAGCTAAATCCCAGCTACACTGTTCAGACATACCGACAGACAAATTCTTCTGTTCCTTTCTTTAGATTCAATTGAATTCATTAAAATTAAAATTCTCCTTTCCACTCTAACTAAGTGTAAAGATTACACTGGGAATGCTAATGCCAATAAATAGTCTAAAGGTAGGGGCTTTTGAGAGGCTATGTGTGTCTTTTGATATACTTATTTTCTGCACAGCATTTTGGATTGTGTAGACTGGAGTCAAATCACCCTGGCATGGTTTCCGTCTATAGGATCAATGACGTATGGTCTTATTTATGTGCAAACAACCCCGATATTCGCTATGTCACCCATATGATAAACTCGTAGAAGCCTCGAAGGAGGATCCTAAGAGCCTTAGAACACATCATCAGACAGAGCGTCTCCACCACAAGTAATTCCGTGCCTTTTGAGCATAAAGCCGTCTGACGTATGAACCCGTTTAAGACAAAGGGCATCACATGGGATATAATATGAAAATCTCGCCTTTGATCTGCAGTCGAGTCAGATCTGAGGGGTGTTTTATATTTGATGTGGATGTGGATAAGGCAAATTTATTCCGTGCAAATAACTTTTTTGAGATATATAAATGACGGAGTAATAACAGTTGAAGTCATAATGTAATACCAGTTATTTTTTTAGGATAAGCAAATCTTATGACGTTTACAAGCTTTTACAAGAGGCTATTTGTATGGCGCAAAGTCTTTAGTTCGATTCACTGGTTGAGTCTTTAGGCTTTAAGATATTTCTGTTAGGATTTTTTTAAATGACAAGTTATACAATTGGTATTGTCTATCCCGTTTATTGTCAACTCAGAATTAAGAACATACAGAAACCGTGTACATGACTTATATTGAGGCATCAAAAACCACTCCACTTTAGAATGGTTTCTCGAACAAACTTTTACTCATTTCATACCATTGACAGTAATTATTTTACCTCTAATGTTCTAAAACTTCACATGAAATGGGAAAATGGGAAAAAAAATATGAGCTAGCAACATTCCGCTGGTGTGTGAGTGGTTTTTGGGCACAATGCCCTGGATACAATAATAGCTGTATGAGGATTCTGTATTTTCTTAATTCAATGATTGGAAAGTAGTACATACGTCAAGCCATCGTCCCCAGTTGTAATCACTTACGCATTGGAGTACCATGGGATAAAGCTCTTAATACTTCTCTCCTATAATAGAAGAGGCTTTGCCAAGCTGTGAGACGATCAAACCTGTATACAAACCTGAATATATAGCACTCTTGTATAACTTTAAGCTCTATAAAAGCTGCTAAAATAGATGCTGAAGGTTGAACTAGGTACGAGGAACTCATCGTAGTGAGGAGTCTAACAAATTGCTCACGAGATATCAATTCGTTTGAGACAAAGGGCATCGAATGGGATATAATATGAAAATCTCGCCGTTTGATCTGCAGCCGAGGCAGATCTGAGGGGCGCTTTATATTTGATGTGGCTGTAGATATAGGAACTGTATTCCGTGCAAATATCTTTTTTTTTTTTTCTTTTGATGGATATAAACGGCTTTGTAGGTATCCGATGTAATAACACTTCATTTTGTGGTACATCCAAATTTTATACAAAATGTTATTATTTTATCGAATAATGGTAAAGTGTGGTTTTTGTCCTTCGAACATGCAGCAAAGGATCACGTTTTGGCATCGATATAGGTTAACAAATAGTGGTTCGGGCTTCACTTTCAGGGGACCGAGTTCGAATCACAGCACGCATTAACTTTTGTATGTTACGTGCGTCTTAAATATATGAATAAAGATATTTACTACGACAATATACACATCGCCATCTAGCCCCAAAGTAAGCGTAGCTTGTGTTATGAATTATGATACTAAGATAACTGATGAATATTTTTATGAACAATATACATAAATACTTATAATATACAAATAAACACCCAGACACTGAAAATCGTTCATGTTCATCACACAAAGATTTTCCAGTTGTGGGAAAACACACAGCCACACTCAGAAAGCAGGGTCGTTACCCACTGCGCCAATCGGCTGTCAAAATCCGTCTTAAAAAATTACAATATCACTTGCTTCAACGGTGAAGGAAAACATCGTGAGGTAACCTGCTCTAAGGCAGTTCTCAAAAATATTCTCAAGGCGTGTGGAGTTCACCAATCCCCACTGGGCCAGCGCTGTGGACTAAAGCCTAAACCCTTCACATCGTGAGACCTGTCCCTCTAGTGGGCCGGTAATTGATTGGTATGAAGATCATGTTTATAGGTTTCTTCTGGACAGAATTTCCATTGTTTAATATAAATGACATTTCAAAAGTATCAGCGTATCAAAAATGCCTGTAAAGTAAAACTTGATGAAATACTTGTTTGTGTAAGTATTAAGGGTTCTGTTGTCACGTGGAAATGTTACCGCATGATTTGCCAAACATAAAGTCATGCAGCGTTGATTTTTAGCTGGAACCCAATCGAGGTCACGCCACGGATATAATGATTCCGGAGCTGTTTTTTTATAAATCTAATTAGAAAATTTAATGTTATGAAAATTAAGCTTAATGCTCTGTACTCCGCGAAAAGCAGGAGAACCTTTATGGTATAATTTATAATTTCTTTAACCCTCACACCAAACAGATCGTCGGCAATGTACCCCTACGCAAGTTTCGCTCTGAAACCGGACTTTATGAATAATTTTTAAGTCAAACTAAAACTACTTAAAAATTATTCGTTGTAAAGTTAACAAGGAGTATAAAGATTGAAGAAATTTTTAATTACACCATACCGATTCTTCTGCTTTTCGCGGAGCATAGCAAATTATGCTTTATTTTCATAATATATCCTGGAATTCCGCAAGGTAACGCCTGCTTCCATCCAATATTTAATCTTGAAAGTAATAAATAGTTAAAGACACACACACAATACAACTTTACGAACAATAAAACAAAGTCATATGTAGTAAACATGCATATTATAGGAGAAAAAAGCAATTAAATTTACACATTTGTAATGTATTATTAAACTCTTTATTTGTATACCACAACATTTAAAATATAACAAAAACAGAAACATCGAAAGAAGTAGTAATACAAAAGGCGGCCTTATCGCTTAATAGCGATCTCTGCCAGGCAACCTTAGAATTAGGAAAAAAAAAAGAAGAGGAGAATAGACTGCTGTAATGGTCTTAACAAACATATTTTTATGCATTTGCAATAAATTCCAAACTCTGTAACTCTGCTAAACCAATTGTATTATTAATCACTCTAAAATGCCCCACATTAGTATCTAAATTGCACCAGAAGCCAGTCCGGGTCACTATTTTTATTTAAAAAGTAAAAAACTCTTTTAGCATCCAAATAAAATAATCCATACTTTGGGAAACCAATATATTTTGATGAAACTTTACTGTTTGCCATATTAAAGTAAATATGAGCCAACCAAAAATGAATGTATAGCTAAAACAATTTTGTATATTTATTTAGGAGCTCTTTTAGAATACTAACGTGAACCTACGTGAATATATCGCAGTTCCAATAAAATTAAATCCATGCATTACTTACATAAACTTTATAACTTCCTTTTTTTGGAGTCGGTAAAATAAACTAGGTACCCAAATTTTACAATCTAAGTTTTTATACCTAATAAAATGAGGTTTTACCAAAGTCTAATTCCAATAATAATTGCCATTACAGTAAATGGAATAAATACATTTGAGTCAGTTTTTCTTTACATTGTACAAGTAATTTTCCCAGCGAAATTAAATTAAAAGGCACGATTTTTCCATTATATCTTATTACTTTTATTCCTCAGCCCGAGTGTGCCGATCCAATTTCAATATACTTTTGTCAAAGTGGAACGACTGGTGCGTTTTTTTTGGTTTCACCAGAATTCATAACATTTTGATGTTTTAGTAGTCGCTATTTTAGTAAACTCGCATTGGCACAGCATCGTGGACCTGCACTCTATATATCTGCCTCTTTCTAATCAGATGGTTTACATATAACTAGTAATGGGAAATCTCACAATTCACTGTCGTTTTAGCTACGCAAAGCTCTTTCCATCGCCCGTAGACTATATACTTTATTATTGTCATATGGGCGTCACTGGCAACACACTCTTTTTTAAGGCTTTGGTTTTCAGCCACCCCAGGGATTTTGGATGCAAGAAAAAAAAACTTATAGAAAATCCTAAATGCAATGTCATCATCATCATTATGAAAACGATTGATGTCCCACAGCTGGACATGGATCTTTTGTAGGTAGTTCCAAATACCACGGTCTTGTGACGCTTGGGTCCAGCAGCTCCCTGCGACTAGTTTTAATATCATCTGTCAACCTCGTCGGAGGTCAACCAACGCTGCGTTTACCGGTGCGAGGTCGACATTCCAGCAATTTGGGACCCCTATGTCCATCGGTTCTCCGAGCTATGTACTCCGCCCATTGCCACTTCAGCTTCGCGACTCGTTAAGCTATGTTAGTAACTCTGGTTTTTTTACGGATCTCCTCATCCCTGATTTGTTAACGTGGAGATACTTCAAGCATAGCTCTCTTCATCGCCTGCTAAGTGACCCTGAGCTTTCTTATAAGACCCATAGTCAGTAACTACGTGTCGGAGCCTTAAGTCATTACTAGCTACACGCACTGTTCGAAAACTGTATTCAGGCACTGAGGTATTAATGACAAGATGTCACGGATGCTTCCGCATGTGAGTTAGATTCTGCGGTTCACCTTTTTATCGAAATTATACCTACCTTGATCTTGTGGTAGAGGCAAACGTATTCGTCGTGAATTTTACAATTTTAAGATGTTGGACATAATCTTCGTCTGACTCTCGTTCATTCATGGGCCCACCTGTATTCATTGTATCAGCTTTTTTTTATTCCACTTTCAGTTTGCTGTGCCCAACGTCGGGCAGTTAAAGACTTATTACAAATATAGATAGGTAGAAAATTTACAATGGCTCAATAATCGAAAAGGGATCACAAAACAGCACGTTTCGTAACTATTTGTTCTCAATTTGGTAAACAGATAAGCGATGGAAAAAACATGGTATATCTAAATCCGTTGAGATCGTAACGGGACACGCTTTATTCCACTCCAGAGCTTCGGTATATGATACATGATAATAACGTAGCTGGTCTGCTTATTTCTGCACTTTAGGTTCACACTCATACCTACAGCGGTGAAACCAGACGTCGGTGCTAACTGTATGAAGTGGTAAATAGCTATTGGAACGCATGTCTTGAAGTTTCAAATTCTTTTGTTTAGTTGTAAGTTATCATTCCATCGTAAGTGGTTTGCTACCATATACTGACTTGCCAAAATCGTTTATTAAATGGTGCCAGCAGCGTCCTAGTCTAGCCATTTGTCACTATTAATCTAGCCATAATCTAGCTCGTTTGTATTATTCAGTTATTTGCTCTACTACTACCATATTACTATTTAACTACTTACCTGTACCCTATGCTACTACACGCGGAATAAAGCAATAATTAGCATGAAACCGTATCGAAATAAATCTTACACGTGTAAAACAAGCTAAAAGGTAGGCTTTCAGTGGGTAAGCCTTTTTTTTCCTTCTACCTTGAAGAGGAAATTGGATACTTTATTACTCCCTTTTTTCTCGGTAAACCCTTTTTGATACAGGAATAACTTTCGGTAGATGTCGTCTAAATTAACTTCAAAAATGGAAAAAAACAAATTATTTCCGCGTAACGAACCCCTTTGAAAGTAATAATTTAATTTCCCAATACAGGAAGGAGTGCTTTACAAAAAAAGAACAGCTGCCTTTGTTTACCAGGTTTTTTCCTGCCATTACCATTGTATTCGAAACGAATTAGGAATGCTTATTTATATTGATAATAATTATTGACTATTACCTTGTCCTTTTATTTGATACTAGCTGTTGCCCACGACTTCGTCTGGGTTTGTTTTTTGATGTGACATTAAATTTAGTTGTAGTTCTAAAAAAAATTTGTATCGCTAAGCCTTAAATAAGGGGTTTGCTGCTGTCCGCTGAAAAGGTCTGTCCTCTATCTCCAACCACAGTTTGGGCAAAATTAAACACTTATACCTCTATAGTACAAAAATAATTATTTAAATCGGTTATAATTTGTCGGAGTTATGGTGTAAAATCGTCAAACACTCATGGGAGAGGGGCTCCCAAAGGAACCGAGCTTAATGTCGGGATAAAAAGTATCCTATATTACTTCTAACACTTCCAAGATTATGTGTACAAAGTTTCATGAGAATCGGTTTAGTAGTTTTTGCGTGAAAGCGTAACAAACAAACTTACATTCACATTTATAATATTAGTAGGGATATCTACGTAATTTATCTTAAAGATTAAAGACACTTTTGGTTGACCTTTCGGGGACAGTGATAAACGCTCTGGCCTCATAGACTGATGGTCCCGAAGTTAGGATTTTATAATTTCTAGATTTTCTCTAACCTGGCCTGGTAACCAGCAGTAGCGGCCATAGCGTTACTCTTTTTATAAATAGTAAGGAAAGTGATATTAAATTCCTTTAAACGCACATAAGACTGCAAAGATTGAGATGCGTGCCTGGGATCGAACTTTGCACTCCCGAAAGGGAGGCTGCGTGAACCACTAGGCTATCAACTCCCAGAGCATCCTAATCTATGCTGATGGTAACTATCGAGGGGGTTTAGCTAGTAGTAATTCCAAATAACAGAATCTCTCAGATAATAAGGTGCCTCAAGCTCTATGGTATAAATGGCAAAAAATAAAGCTTGTCTTTGGCACATTTTTATCTGCGTTCTCCTAATGAGTAAAGTGTAGTTTTTTCTACTATAATTTAAAATCATAACAATCATCGCTTTACGGTTTCGGAAATATGTTATGTTATTTCAAAACTACCTTGCACAGGTAATAATATCTTCGCGCGACTACCCTTATTGAATTCGCAACAACTTAGCAACTTTTACAAAGGGAAATGGTGGTTTGCAACTTTGTCTCTATAAAGGCGAAACTATTTGACGTCGGATAATTTATGCTAGTCCCGCAAACTATCAAGATATGACAAGAATCGAGGTTGAACTTTGTCAAAAACAACGAGGGCTTCGCAGTTCCGAGCCAAATACGTTTATCATTTTCTCTATCTCAGTTCAGATGTTAATTCGCCTATTGTTGGATCTTTGTTTGATGTGGCATACTGAAATGCCCTGTGCTTAACAGTTAGCGGCGTTTCTACGTTTTTTAGTTAACTATATTGTAGCAAATAGTGTGCGTCAAAAAAGAGCGGTGAAAGACTGGTAGTTAAGACTACAGTCTTCCAATTCAGGGGATAGAGTTATATAGTTTCTTATTTTACGGAGCTATGAGCGTTTTAAACAATTAAATATCACGTGCTTTAACGGTGGCGGAAAACATCGTGAGGAAACCTAAGAGTTCTCCGTAATGTTATAAAAGGTTTGTGAAACCTACCAATCTGTATTTAACCAGCATGGTGTACTTAGGTCTAATATTCCTTGACTGCGATTGTACAAACTATATAATATTTTTCCTTAAAAAGGGTATTTTTTTTTCGTATGGAATGAACATATTGTTTTGATCATTACAGAAACTTGGTGCATTATTTCTGCAACTGCACTGTACGTGCAAAAAAGTGCAACATAACTACCTAGCTTATAAGCATTTTTATTGAAATTCTAAAGATTTCTTTCATCACTTTTGTTACAGGGTCGTGGATTTGGTTCAGACTACCAGCAAGGGACAAGAATGCGTGCTAGGGTAAGTTTATATGTATTAAAAATTAAAAAGTTTATAAAATCTAAGTCGAAGAAAATTACTTACTTCTTATTTATAAAGTCTTGTAAAACAAATAATGGGGAAAAGTTAAACTTTATATAAGTGGTATTTAGGAAAGGTATTTATAAACAAAAATCTTAACGTACTTTATTCTAAAAGTCATTGACAAATTATAATCATACTAAAAATTATATAAGTATAATAAACATTTAGCTTGATTAATTACTCTGTAAAGACAACTGAACATCTCCGTTATCGGAGCGAAACTTGCATAGAGAGTGAATGTAGGTCTACAGGATGGTTCGTATTAAAAAAAAATTTAGAAAAATTTCTGTCTGCTTTTTGTGGATTACAGTAGTAGTTATTTTAATATCATCGGATAATCCTGTGTAACAAGAGGATTTAATAACGAAACTGTCTTCTATAATCTCTTATTTAATTTATACCACCTTGCTTATTTTTGCCGCTAAGCAGCATTGTTGCAATGCTGTGTTACGGTCTGAAGGGTGTGGATGCCGGAGTAATTACAGGCACATGAAACTTTCTTATGGGCTTCATAAGAAGGCTCAGAGTCACGCAGCGGGCGATGTAGAGCGCTATGCTATATGTATCTCTACGTGATTAAATCAGAAATGAGGAGATCCGTAGAAGAACCAGAGTTACCGACATAGCTCAACGAGTCGCTAAGCGGGGCATATAGCTCGGAGAAAGGATTAGCGATGGGGTCCCAAGGGACTGAAATGGTAGCACTGTCGCACTGGTAACCGCAGCGTTGATCGGTCCCCAACGAGGTAGGCAGACGACATCAAGTGCGTCGCAGGTAGCCGTTGTACCCAAGCTTCTCAAAACCGTGGAATTTGGAACTCCCTACAAAAGACCTGTGTCCAACAATGGACGACGAAGTGTTGCTGTCTTTGTAGGCATTCATTTTCCTGTAGGCCATCTACTTGGTCGTTAAATTATTGCTATAAAAACATAATGCACATCACAGCATTTTATTTAAATAATGTACCATCAGGTCACAGCATAGAACCTAGCTTTTGCGTGGGTACCAAAACGTTAGCATCTAGTCATGAGATCGCATCAAACGCTTCAAAATACATGTTAAGCAATGTAACACATGTTTCCGAAACCCGGCTAAACGTAATCTGGCTTGCTCTGGCAACATAACGCGGCCGCACGATGTCACGCGGGAGCCACAAATCGTCTTGGCAACAGGAGAAGCAAAATGTAACAAATTGGCTGCGGTGCGAAATGAGTCAACTGCCGGCTTAATTATTCAAGATTAAAGGCACTCGTGCTAATGCGGTAGCAAGTGTACCGTCACCGGCGTACTTGTTACCCCTTAATTGTATTGAAGAATGATTTTAAGTTGAAAATTCCTGCTGTGTACTCTACAAATAGTAGCAGCAGATCTTTTTGTTTAGAGGTAGAGTTTGTTGTTCTCGTCCGGGGAAGTACCGCCATACTTATTTCTGTCACTATTGCTGCTTGCAGCTTATTTTGCAGCTTTCTAAAGGGTAGGTAAGCAGGTACTGAACATTCTAGAGAAAATAAATCAGTTTGTCCTTTATTGATCATAGAATTTTCATATATGCACTAAACTCTGGTAAAGTGTAGTGTGTAGGTAGGCATCAGTATCTACGCTAGTGCATTAGGAAATTCCTGTAAACTAGTCGTAAGTTAGAAATAAATAAATAAATAAATAAATAAATAAACAGTAGTAGTACGTTCCTCGGAGCCCTGCGCAATAACTTTTCGCATCTCGTGAATGGTTCTTACCTATTCTAAGACGTCATATGCGAGTATTCAAATTAAAGATGTCAGTTGGGATGTTACAATAGAAGCGTAAGTAATAAATAGTTATAAGCCTACCCAGCCACAATGTTCAGTAATAGTGGAGTGTGGCTTTGTTTATCATGTAAAAAGTATTTTATTAGTAGTAGTTCTTTTGTGACAGAGCTGTTCCGGGTATTGCGTAGTACCTTGCTTATTTTTGCCGTCAAGCAGTATTCTTGCAATGCTGTGTTCTGGTCTGAAGAGTGTGGTTGCCGGATCAATTCCAGGCACACGAGGCTTAACCAGGATCTCTGGTCTGGTCTGGTGGGAGACTATGGATGTGGCTGGTTAGCATTAAACCGACAAAGAAGTGCCTCGCTGCCACACAATAAAGCGTTCTAGTACGATGTCATTTAGAAACCGCTACTACTATCTTTGCCTGCATGCATAACTTATCACGAGGTGAAATTAATCGGCCAGTCATAAGGCTAACCTGTAGTGAAATACAAGAAAAAAAACACTAAATGCCACCTAAAACTTACCTTAGTATTAAATTTAAAACTTGTGCCATTTTTTTGAGCATTTTTAACCTTTATGTGGTTTTATATTATACAAGGTTGAAGTTACTCTATCTCTCACAAAACAGAAAAATTCTAAAGATTGTTAAACTTTAAAATGATGTTGGAAAAGAGCAATCTGCTGAGTTTCTTGCCGGTTCTTCTGTGAAATCTGCCTTCCGAACCGGTGGTAGAGTCACTAGAAACAGACTGACTTGACGTTTCAAACGTGCTTATTAATTAGGCCTACTTGAAACAAATGAATTTTGAATTTTGAATTAGGCTAGTAGGTTAGGTGCATGCCATAATTAGTTTACGCTTAAATGATAATCTTCTAATACTAGATTATGTTATCATATTTATGTATTATCCGATTACTTGCATCACACGGCTGAATTCACTAATAACATAGCAATCAAGGCAGGTCTCAATAGCCTAATTAAATCAATGAGATAACATCTCTGGCCTGACTATTCCTTGGAGGTTAATGAGCAATTTGCTCTCTTAGCAATTTGCATTTATTAACTGTTTCTGTAATAGAGCACGTAAAACCATCGTTTTCGGTTAACAACACTAATATGTGTTAATAGTCTTGAAGGCCCACCAACTTACATTTGAAACTATAACCAATTCGATTTCAGTCCATCCCCCATTCGGCTCATGAGTATTGAACAACATCATCATCAGATCCACTACAGGGTTTCTCAGCATGAGAAAGGTTCGAACCGTAATCGCTGGCTAGGTGCAGATTAGTAAACTTCACACGCCATTGAAAATATTATGTAAAACTCTAAGGCATGCAAGCTTCCTAAAGATATTTTCTTTCACCGACTAACGAATAGTTAGAACTCAACCCGAAAGGGAGGTCGACGTCGTTGCTGTAAGGTACACCTTTTAACTAACAGTGTGCCATATCGACTCGCCGTGTACGTACATCTTTACTCCACGGAGGTTGGCTTGCTAGTGCCCACCACCGCATGGCCCGCGATGTGCTCACTGGAGACGACAGATGTCATCATACCAACCCATTACTGGCCCACTACAGGGCACGTGTCTCCTCCCACAATGAGGATAGGTTAAGGTTAAGGTTAGTCCACCACGCTGGCCCAGTGCGGATTGGTGGTCTGCTCACACCTTTGAAAACATTATGTAGAACTCTTAGGCATGCAGGTTTCCTCACGATGTTTTCCTTCACCGTTGAAGGAAGTGATATTTGAATTACATAAAACGTACATAACTTAGAAAGGTGTGTGCTGTAATTCGAAGTCAGAACTCCGAAAGTATAATCGAGCTTCTTTCCACTGGGCTCTCACCGCTTATTGACAGATGTACTTATACATAAATAAATAATACATATTTGTATAAAATACTAGCTGTTGCCCGCGACTTCGTCTGCCTTTGATTTTGTTTTTTGATATGGCATTATACGTAGTCGGAGATCTCAAAAGTTCTGTCCTCTATCTCCAACCACAGTTTGGGTAAAAGTAAACACATATACCTCTGTAGTACTAAAATAATTATTTAAATCGGATACAATTTTTCGGATTTATGGTGTAAAATCGTCAAACACTCATCCCCTCTCCCAAAGGAACCGAGCTTAATGTCGGGATAGAAAGTATCCTATATTATTTCTAACACTTCCAAGAACATGTGTACAAAGTTTCATGAGGATCGGTTTACTAGTTTTTGCGTGAAAGCGTAACCAACAAACTTACATTGACATTTATAATATTAAGTACGGATTAATCAAATACTTATTGATAAATTCTTAAAGATAATGTAGTTTACACACTACACTTATAACTAGACTATCAACCAATCAACGCTTCATAAAACACTAAAACTGTACCGCGCTATCTTGCTCCAACATCATGCATCAAGTTAACCTAATTGACCAAAGGAAACTCATTAAGTCCGTTCTCTTCACCACTTTGCATACAATTTATGACGAGGATTTAATTCATCGCGCGCCTTCGCAGTAAATTACACCTGACAACACCCAGCACGTGTGGATAGTTACATACTTGCCTTGCCTTTTGTGCCTCGCCACAGTCTCACACTAATATCACCCTTAAATCAAATAACACAAAGGCCCATACAGTTTGAATGCTCCAAAAACAAGCCTCTAATAATGAGAGATTGGTTACATGCTGAATTAATTTGTCCCCAAAGAAGCTACGCTCCATCGGCCAAGGTAGCTTTTACGGAGCGACTATTCTGTTATCGCGTTATGAACTCTATTAATGTGTTTGTTAAGCTGAGTTTTAATTGAATCTGTTTGGAGCTTCAGGCTTAATATTGCCCGTGTATCAGCTTCGATATACAATATACCGGTTGTTAGTATTCGACGGTGCGTCGCCGCTTAAGCCTCTATGTCTCGGTCTGGAATTGACGAAGCAATTTATAGATACGTGCCGCACAGTTAGGTCGGCTGCAGGGTTCATGCATGAATGCACATTGCGTGGAATCAAAACAGCTGCTGTATCCACAGAATGTTACTGCACAATCTAGTGGGTATTGGGACCGACCAAATTAATACAACAGACGTGACACTTGGAGGATAGGTTCGATATATGAAACAATAAAGTCAAATTTATAAAAAAAACATAGTCCATAACTAAATGCCTTTGTAAAGCTCAATCACGGATCAAGAAGAAACATTGGACATTGGATTTTTATTCCGGACAAGCACCCAGGATGCTCTTCGTTGAGATTTAAAAAAACACTATAAGTTTGAGTTAAGATTTTGTTTTGACTTTTTCAAAAATACTTCTAACGAAAATTTACAGTAGGTATCTAGTATACCAAAAATAATGTATATACGTGAAAAGAAGATTATTTTTGTTATGTTCGATTTTATTTAAGCAACTAAAAATGGAAATGTAAATATGCAAATTATGACATCGAATCTGGCTTTTAGCTAAACCATGCGCAAGTGGATAAATTTGTTACAGTTAAAGTCGCAGAAAGAAAATTAAAATATTAAATAAAGAAGATCTGTATGGATGGTTCAGTTACTGCAAGTAACTTCATATCAACTCCTCACTCAATAAAACTACAAATGTCCCAAGAACAAACGACGAGAGAGAACCAAGCTTGAGAGCCCTCTCCATCTTAATTACGTCTTCTACGTGATCGGCGAGCGCGACGTAATTATTTCTCCCTTCACGTCATTTTCCTATTATTGGGAAAAAAATAAGCGGAGAAAAATTCAATCACTGCATCTATTGCGTGTAAAAGCGGCCTTGGAAGCAATGGAGGGAATCTGTGATAACAAGAAGCAATATTCGCAAGGACGATAAATAATTAAAAAATATTAAAGTGTTTATTAGGACCGACAATTAGGTAAAGCATGGGTCGGTTATAAAAAAGAAGGAGGACTGTGTTTTTTTTTAATATTTGTCACACGATTACTCCGGCAATTATACACCGACTTTTATGGTTCTATTTTGTTTGGTATGTTATAAACTTCAGAGGGTGTCTTTTTAATTTGGTGAAGATTTATTGCAGGATTCCTGGAAAAATCGACTGAACTTTTTAAATGTTATAGGAACAAGCGAGAAATGCATATTTCCTACAACATTTTTAAGTCGGTGCCAAGTAAAATGTAGATAATTATTGGTACTTTCCATTCTACTACAAATGTTATACATAGTAGGTAATTTTCTACATTTAACTTGGCACGGACTAAAAAATGTGGTAGGTATTTTTTGCCTTTTTGTTGTCAAAAACGGTTGACAAAGTCGGTTCTTTTTGTAATTTTTTTTTTTACAAAGTTGGATTTTTTTTATAATACACAATTAAATTTTTTTACGAGAGTAGGATATAGACTAAGCTTTGGCAAGAAAGAATAAGTTAAGTTAAGTTTTCACATAAAATATTTGAAATTGCATTAACAATGTATCCTAATTTTGAAGTTGACTGACAAACGGACGTGGCAAGACTAATGGACAGAATGCAATTACAATCTGTAGATGCTTTTGTTGGAACAACCCGTGGGATATTCAATCAAAGCGTGTATGACGTGAATAAATTCGATCGAGGAGGCGCTATTATACCGGATACCGTAATTAAGGCTCTGAAAGGAGTTCGTTGGCCGTTTTCGATATGCCCACAATATCCGATGAGGTATAGTTATTTAATATTATTGAGTAAGTTGATAGGATATTGTATTATTTGGTTAATTGTGTAAAGAATATCATTGCCACAAAATAAATGAAGCTTAGGCTATAATTTTATATGGATCTAATCTTACGTAGATTTTCTGCTATCCAGTGAGATAGAGAAATTTTCCTCGGTGCCTAAAAATTCAAATTCAAATTCATTTATTTCAAGTAGGCCTACTTTATAAGCACTTTTGAAACGTCAAGTATGTACGTTTGTAGTGACTCTACCACCGGTTCGGAAAGCAGATTCACTGAGAAGAGCCGGCAAGAAACTCAGTAGTTGCTCTTTTCCAACATCAACATTTACCTATGACATTAACCTATGACCATCTCTAGTATGCAAGCTAAAAGCTTAAAGGCAAAAGTCAAAGCAATTAAAGTCGATATTTCTTGAAAGTTAAGATACTTTTCTTTAAACCTTTAATCCTTTATGGTGTTACCTGATGCCATAATTCGTAGATATAACCTTTAAAATGTCCGGAAAAGAGGGACTTCCATTTTAATTTTTATTCGCTTTTCACCCGATTGGGAGTATTATTTTTCAAATCTTTAATACACGTGATGTTTCTCACACCAATAAACATACAAATACAAATTTCTTGGATATAACGTAAACAAATTCATTAAACCTGTTATCCTTTAAATAAAAAAAAGAATCCTTGCATAAAGTCCTAAACAGTGCTCAAAGAGTACTACCAAAATTCCAACATTCTACGTTGCGTTTGTAGGTTTTTTGTCAGGATTATAGAAGATGAAAATTTGATGGATCCGCACTACGAATTCGGAATCAGAATAGCTTAACTTAGCTTAACAGAAAAACTTCATATGTGCCTGAGATAGGCCTTAACGAATAAAGAATTTTTGAAAAAGAATTTTTGAATTTACGAATTTGAACTTTTGGAAATGTGGCACTGGACTTCGGACCGTGGTAATTCCTTAATGAGACGAGCAACCATCGCTTCAGACGCTTGAAACGACGCCAGCATTCTTTTGAAGTTTAAGGGGATTGAGCGCAAAAGTATTCTATAACGAAAATGTTTTTTTCTTTGAAAGCACAGATTATTTACATCTCTGTACCCTTAGTACAAGATTTGTTCGCTCAAAATCGAGAACTCGTTGGTGTGTCATACCTCAGTGGTGGTCCCATTTTAATCTGGTGAAGATCTATTGGAGAGATCCTGGAAAAATCGATGGAATTCTTTAAATGTTATAGAGATTAGTGCATTATTTTTAAATTACTATTTAGTCATTTCGAACTGGTTTGGTTTAAGGATGGCTACAGACAACATACAATAATGAATATAATACTTGCGCTTGCGATTATGGTACATTATATTGGGTAAGCAATTTATGCTCGTGACAACAAAGGAGTTGATGGTGAAGTGCCGGGAGAAAACCCCGACTATTATCGCACCAGATTCGGGAAAGAAAATGTCTTGTAGAAGGTTATGAGCAGTTGACATTTGACTATTATAACTTAGATATAATTGCAAACTTACCAACTAAAAGAACCTTTGTTTTTAGTTTTTTACAAGAAAGAGAAACTCATATTTATACCTTACAACGTTTAATCATTTTAGCATCTCTAATTAAAACATAGCACATTATAAACTCAAACATCAATCTATCTGAACTTATATCACACTTTCAACTAACTTCTTCAATCTTCCCTTCACACTTCTGTCTGTACCCTTGTTTACTTCTATTTTCCCGCCATTTTAGATGACCTTCCTTCTTGATCTGGGTTCCTGTCATTTTGAATTCCTACTCCACACCCTACACCACAGATTATGCATAATTTTCACCAGTCTGGACGAAGATAACTTTTTTTATTAAACCATACGTACATAAAAAGGCAGATTTGCTAACACAACGTCGGTTGTTTTGTTTTGTCGGTATTTTTTTTATAAATGCTCAAATTTGCCTTAAATTCTTAAAAATCTGAATTACAGGATTTGCGACTCTAAAACCAGATACATTAGGCTCTTTTTACTTTTGCGGTACAGAATTTAATATTTGAGAACGACTTCTCGATTGCAGGCAAATCTTGTACTAGGGGTACAGATGAAGTTATACGTCACGATGAGATCCTCAGCGTGTAATGTGCGTGGATTGTATGAATTAATGGAGCAGCTCGCGGTCGCATTGTGGAGCCTGCTCATTGCGCGCGTAATGTGGGGGAAAACGATCCTGTCGGTCCTCTACAGGGAATCATGTCTTCACATCGCATTCTGCTGCTAAATACCTATGAGTTATTATTGAATCTATAATCGGTCAAGTAATCTAGGTACTAAGATGACTAATGAATGTTTTTATGAGTAATATACACAAACTTTTTTCAGTTTGTGGGAATAGAACCCACAGCCTTGGACATAGAAAACAGGGTCACTGCCCACTGCACCAAATGCCGTCTAAAAGTAATATGCCCGGGGAATTCAAAAAAATAGCCTAAGTTACCCATGCAAGGCTTCACAACTAAGGCAAACGTTGTATAGACATGGTTCCCGCAAGACTTAAAAAAAACTTAAAGATAAAAACCGACTGGTAAAGAGTGTAACACTAATTAAAAAGTAAGGAATTCTTTACAACACTTTCAAGTTGGTGTCAAGTAAAATTTGAAAATTACTAGGTACTCTCTTTATATATGCTTTGCGAAGAGTAAATATTACAAAGTATAAACTTTGTAATTTTTATGTTTTAATTTGCACCGACTTAAATATGTTGTACGTTCATGTCATCTTAAAATGAATAATTCCCATGTCTATAAAATACATAAGTAACATCAATCTTAATACGACGAAGAAGGTAAATTAAAATTAACTAAATAATTATTTAGTTTAGTTCCCTCGTAGCTTTAGTTTTAAGTTTACGAATGTGGTTATCGCCATCATCTCACTACCGTGTAATTCTTATGTACGCATCAAAAGTGCCACCCGTGAGCCCACTTGAATAAAGATATTTTTGACTTTGACTTTATTTGATTCATCACAGCCATTAGCCACACACTCAAAAAAAGAGGAGTAAGACTTTATCAGTATGAAATTGGCCATACTGTAGGGTCACGGGCTACGCATGTTCAACCGATCCTGAACAAATACTGACCGGTAAGCAAATAGAGCAAAACCACTGTAAGAGTCTGTCGTATGAATCAATAGGAGTATAATATCGGAAGGAGAGTTTATACGTATATATTTTAATACTTAACTCTAAATTTTCATAAATTTTTAACCATTCAATTGTTTTTTTTATGTTGCATATCGTCCACTTGGTTTTTATTTGATTCCCTAAGGGAATCAAATCTAATTTAAACCATGCATTAAATGCATAAGATATTCAGATTATGAAAGAGTTTATTGGATTTCCTATTAAATTTTATTTTCTACATACAAACATCTCCTAAATATACTGTTGCTACGGGATGCTTTAAAAACAAAACAAACGCAGAGTCGCAGGATATAGCTAGTACCTAATAAATGAGGGCCGATTAGCGCAGTTTGCAGCGACCCTGCTTTCTGAGTCCAAGGCCGTTGGTTCGATTCCCACAACTGGAAAATGTTTCTGTGATAGCATGAATGTTTTTCAGTGTCTGGGTGTTTTTATGTATATTCTAAGTATTTATGTATATTATTCACAAGTTTAATATTTCTATTTCGTGTTCGGCACGGCTAACGCAACCTTTATAGTGTTATGGTGGAAAGAAAGTGATTGTTTTTTGAAGAATTGAATATATATTGGATGTATAATTATTTATTTCTTATTTGGTTCTAATTTGGAAAGAATTAAATAGCGTAATTAAAAAACACCGGATCCGCATGCAGATACGTGCTCAAATCAAAATCTTTTACTTTGACAAGCTACGGCATACATCCTGCTGTCTTATCAAAGATAGTAAGATTTATGGTTTCAAAAAATACAAATGTAAAATCTATCGTAGTTGGAGTAATTGGCTTCAATATAACTTCAAATAAGATTAACACTGGAGTCCTTCTCTTTTTCCTTCAACGCAAAGTTAACTTTCGGATTAAAAAGATAAAGCTTTGAATTATTTGTACGGATTGAGGAAAAGGTACCAGTAGGCGGAAGCCGAGGAGCTGTCACCGTGATTTAGTGGGGACAGGGAAAATGAAAAAGTGTTGTACGGGGCTACAAATCATACGAACGCCTATTGGTGCAGTGACGGACTTTAGGTGAAAATTTAGTGCCGGATGATATGAGGCATTTCCCAGCTGTGATTTATCTCTTTTCATCTTTATATTTTATCTAAGACAAGGTTCTTGCGAAATAAGATCCGACAGAATCAATAATAGAACGAAAATTATATGAAAATGATTTAAAATTTGATGACATTTTATGTTGGGTCTCGTGTATTTTTCTGTAATGAAATTAAAAAAATTTTTTTTTTTATAGACGAAGGTGATCGGTTCTTTTATATTATTTTAATTAATATTTAAAAGATTAATTGGAAATTTTATAATGATTTTTCAACAAAATCGAAATTGCGTGATAATATAATACGTACCGTAACGCAGTTAAAATATGAGATTGCTCAGATTTGGTTTAAAAATGTAGGTCAAATGTTATTAATTCATCTCGGAATAATGGATACCGAAATGAGTCAGCTTCCCCAAGGTTATGATGGAGCATAACAATGGGGGTTATTAATCACATTACCGATTAGGAGTGGCCTCGATGTCAATCATGAGGTTGTCTATTTCAGATGAAAAAAAAAAATATTACGCCACGAAAAACAGATATGCGTGGGCTATTTTATCCTTATCTTATATTTGCAACTTCTGTTAAATACCTAATGGGAACAAACAATGTTTATCTACTTCATCGAAATATTCCGATTATGAATCGTCGATATTAGCAGACAGAAAATTGGAAAATACTCCACCTGAAGGCCATTCCATGCAAAATATTCTTATTTACCGTAACACACTAAATACGTACATTTAAAATTTTTCTTCTTAGTAAATAAATGTATTTTGAAAGTAATATTAAACTTAAAATATTAATATTGAAAGAAAAGAAAAGAAAGAAAGAAAAAGCATTTATTGTTGTTAAGTGTTACAAATAGTACATCTTATAATAATAAAGTAACAACATAGTATACAACACACAATGTCTGTATGTAACACCAGACAAAAAGGGTGTACAGCTCAGCATTTGCCATGCGTTATATGAAAGCAGCAAAATTATGATTATATTAAAAAATAACAAAAAATCAGAAATACTGTTAATTACATAATAAATAAATAAAATGTTGCAATTATATAATGAGTGTTAATATAGTATAATATAATATAATACGACTTGTATATAAAGATATATATTGTGTACAACGGTACTTAGTTAGTCATTTTAACTTGGGGTAAAATTACTAATTAATCATTTACGAGCTACTTCCTCACCTATAGTATGAATATCAACTATATATTTAAAGTGTTTATAAAATCTGAATGATATACAGATAAACTTAATCCAGAATAAAGATGGAGGTATCTTTAATTTAAAGTATTAGATAAATAATAAATTCTGTGAAAATATTTAAGATCCGTGTAAAATCTAAAAGTTGTAGCTCAAACCAAACCCACCAAATAATAATTGCAAACAATTAAAAATTCGTGAAAAATAAAGAATAGAACCTGTCATAAAGTATAGTAACACTTTGAAATATAAGCTACAGATGAAAAACAGCCATGTGTGTTAGTTACATATTTATTTTGTTTCAATGCTATAGGCTTAAGGTATATAAAGGCTTGCGTTTCATGGCAACTACGGCTGATGGAAAGCAAAGTCTAGGTTTGGGCGCTTGCATAATTTCTTTTCACTCACGCCTTAAAAGGTACTCAAGTTATACGTGGCGCGAAAAATGAACGCCAGCAAGAATACTGTGATGTGGCATTTGAATTTTAAATATAACGACCTTGAATTCTGTTTGATTAACTCTTAGTTTTAATAATTTAACCATTGTTTTATTAATTTAACCTTTTAGGACCTTGTAGGACATCCAACGTTTTAGAGATAACTCTCCGTTTCAAACTAAAGTAATTAAATAGCACTTGCTTTAACAGCGAAACAAAATCCCGTGATGAAACCTGCATATCTGAGAGTTTTTCATAATGTTGTCAAAGGTTTCTGAAGTCAACTCAATCTACATTTGGTCAGCGTAGCCTATGTACTATGTACAAAACTCCTGTCATTCTGAGAGGAGACTTATAGAGAGACTATAGTAAGTAATGAATTTATACTGATGATGATTGCAGTCTAAGTTTTGTCAATCTCCCTACGCTTTGATCTTATAAGTGGTAAGACCTCGGACCTGCTGGACCTTGGACCTGGACTGCAACCTCACAAGGTAACAGGTGTTGAGGCAGTCTAACGTAGTAGCGAACTAACGACGACTATTGACGGCCGAGTGGCGCAGTGGGCAGCGACCCTGCTTTCTGAGTCCCAGGTCGTGGGTTCGATTCCCACAACTGTTTTTCAGTGTCTGGGTGTTTATCTATATATTATAAGTATTTATGTGTATTATATTCATAAAAAAATTTTCATCAGCTATCTTAGTACCCATAACACAAGCTACGCTTACTTTGGGGCTAGATGGCGATGTGTGTATTGTCGTAGTATATTTATTATTATTATTATTATAACCTGTTCTATATAGCTAAATAGCTGGGCTATGTTTAACTCATACCCCTAATCGATTTCTTCGCGGCATCGTACCAGAACGTATCTTAATCGCTTGGTAACACGACTTTGGCAATAGTGTAGCAGCCGTGGCCGTTCTGGTCTGGTTTTATCACCCGAACAGACCAGGAAAAATTCAAAAATTATTAATGGCCTGTTCGGGGATCGAACACGGCTCCTGCCACAGTGTTAACGACTACACCAGGGAGGTTGTCAAAGACATGGGGGGCAATATTAAGCCTAGTATGATACTGATGTTCGTCAGCAGCATCTAATTTTCCAAAGACTAGCGAACCTTTTCTAATATCGGCACAATAAAGTATGACTACGATTTATAAATTCATCACCGTCACCCCGCCTAATCCGTCATGCGGTTTCCCGACATGACGGGCTTAATTGCCGCTCGATCAGTCACTTTCACGATAAATAACAGTACATCTATTTCTGTTCTCAGCTTAAGTTTGAGTGGTCGAATTGATTCTGAAAATGGAGTTTTCATTTATCTTTGGAAATCTGCTTTTAATTGTTAAGTAATGGATTTATTTTCAATCTGTTTTGTTTCGTTTGAATAAGCGTCTATTTTAATTTCAACGTAATTGTAATTTTAAATAGATATTACAATGTATTACAATTTTATTACAAATTGACGGCTGATTGGCGCAGTGGTTCGATTCCCACAACTGGAAAATGTTTGTGTGACGAACATGAATGTTTTTCAGTGTCTGGGTGTTTATATGTATATTATAAGTATTTATGTATACTATTCATAAAAATATTCATCAGTTATCTTAGTACCCATAACACAAGCTACGCTTACTTTGGGACTAGATGGCGGTGTGTGTATTGTCGTAGTATATTTATTAATTAAAAAAAAAATGTAAATCAGTTTTTTAAAGTATGTAACTCAGTAATAATATTTTTCTTGACAAGACTAAGAATAGGGTTACAAAATATATCTTTTTACAAACTTTCGCCTTGTGTTTAACCTGTTTCTTTGCATACTGTCTATAATTGAATCGTGTTAGTTAAAAAACAACTTCCCAGGTTACTATCGAGCTGAAATTTTGCATGCATTATGTAAGTTGGGTTACTGATAATAAATAATGCAAAATAATTATAATATAATGCTGATTTGATGATGGAGCTGGCATGTGGCCATGAGAACTTAGTAATAAAACGACGAAAACTTTAGAGTCTTAGGATAGTTTGATTGGTTTTGCTTATTATTTAGGTTTTAGTTTCTGATAATTAAGTTGATTGAGTATTATGTAGAATAAATAAGTTAAAGTTATAATAATAAATAGTCTTTACCCACAAATAAATATCTATATTCACAATTTCATATAACTACCTTGTATCATTAGATATATTGCTTTAACTTTTTAGTAAGTAGTTAGTTTTAGTAAAAAATTATATCCGCAAAAAGTATGATATGCAAACTTTGTAACTTTTTTATGGTTAACATTATCATTAAAAACTTCAGTTTAACTTTTTGTTGATGACTTTAAAAACTTATATTATAATGTAAAGGAAATGCTAAAAACCTATTACTCAGTATATAATACTTCATAGTTAGAAGTTTCTTAATGGCCATAAAAAATCTATTTAGGAAAAAAAATGGTTTAACTTCTCTGATTTCTGGCTCGATAAGGAGCTCAAAGTTAAAAGGTTTAATGACAAAGACTAGGCGCTAATTGGAAGCAAGCTTGAGCTATATTCATAATCTTTTCAGAAACAGCCTTTGTTTAAAATGTAGCCAAATTGGAGACGCTTGAATGCTGCCTCTTGTTTCATATTGTAACGTTATTTATTTTGTCAATGTATTAATATTATGCCCTGGATTTTCAAATATGATGATCGCATTCCTAATTTAATCGAGTGATGTAGTTTATTTTTATTTTTACTAACAAAATGTTTTCATTTGGCTAAAAATCACTGACCTAAAAAAACGTTATCACGGAATTTTACAAATTATTTACACAGATGATACAAGATGGCTTTACATAAGAGATCCCCGTAATCAAAGTTAAAAACATAAACAAAGGCAGACAAGTTGCGTAGGGGGTTCTAAAGGAAAAGGATAGTCTATGAAAATCCAAATTAATCCATAAAATTAATTGCCAAATTAAAAACAAAAATACTAGTTTAATTTATATGCGATTTCCCCCTTACGGGCACAGCACGCGATATACTCGGTAAAATCGGTCCGATTAAATCTTTCTTGCATTTGATAGCCAATTCTTGAGGGAGGCAACAGTCGGGGCGACGCGGTGGTTCTGATTAAATAGTGTAGCAATGAAGTTCATATATACGAAATAGATATTGTTTTGTTTATTCCACTACAAGTTAGCCCTTGACTGCAATCTCATATGGTGGTAAGTAATGATTAAGGAGTGTGGGAGTCATACCCCTAATAGTTTTCATCGCGACATCGCACCAGAACACTAAATCGCTTAGCGGCACGTCTTTGTCGGTAGGGTGGTAACTAGTCACGGCCGAAGCCTCTCACCAGACCAGATCAGAGAAAATTCACCCAATCATTCACAACCCAGGACCTCCTACTTAAATTAACAGTGCTCACCGCTGCGCCTAGGAGGTCGTCGTCGAAACGTTCAAAGGGCTCCGGAGACACGGGGCACCGCTAGCTAATGAGTAAAATGGCTTTTGGTAGCGGTGCAAATATTAATTTCACCTGTATTCAAATACGAGTAAAATGTACGACTTTTACATATACAACTTTGCAATGGTAAATGTATAACTTTGTATATTGTTTGATTTTTGGATGGGCTGGACTTTCAAAGTAAAATATGAACTCTCCAATTGTGAAGCATGCCGAGAATCAAACAGGACGCCCAATGTTTGTTCAGGATCGTTTCGGAATGTGCTACTCTCAACCCTTCAGTATGCCCAATTTGGTTTTTGATAGGGCCATTTGTAAAGGTGTTTACTTAAGGAATGGCACTCTGTCTTCGGATCATATTTAATTAATTTAACCACCCCCATTAAACCGGTTCATACATAGAGACGTTGAGAATATACGTTATCATAAGCATCCTCAGTTTATTAATGTCGCACTGGTTTATGCGGTAATAGCTTTGTGGTTAGGACTTCGGTTTAACTTTCGGGGGACCGAGTTCGAATTCCAGCACGCACCTCTAACTATTCGAATTTATGTGCGTTTTAAGTGTGTGTCTGTGTCCATTATTAAGCCTTATGTGCAACACCGGCAATCAAGACCGGAACACAGCAATGCTACTTGGCGGTACCTACGTCTCCGGACGAGCTCTGTCACAAAAAGTTTTACTACTACTAACAGCATAGACCCACCACGCTGCTTTAATACGGGGTGGTGGGTTTGCCTATTAATATCACGTTTTAGTCATTATAACCTTCCATCATATACAAATTGAAATAAAACTTATTTACTTGAATTTCTATATGATGTTATGGAATAGCTGGGCCGCCTGCCACAAGTGATGGTAGTAAAACTAGTAACCATTGTTCTAATGTAGTAACTTACTAGGATGGCCAACTCCAGGATTTTTCTAACTCCGGGAAGTATTGGATTCTTTTCCCAGCATAACTTATACCAATTCTTGGCCTGACCCAGGACTTTAAGGAACATAGTTGAACATGTCAATCACTAGATTAACGAGGCAGTTAGAGATAGAGTTTATGCGAATAATGGTTTAAGTCTCACAAACGTTTTCACAAACGAAGAGGCAAAACGTAAGTAGGTAGGTAGGTGGTAGAGACACTACACACAGACAGACTTGACGTTTCAAAAGTACAGTAGTAGTCAATAAAGGTTGCAAACCTTTAATTAATCGATTTTCACTAAACTAACTCTATGATTCTAGCCACAGGTGTCGTATTTCGTGTTTGGATTCTCATATTTTTCGTATTGATCTAGGGTTATTTAAAAAAACCCGAATTTATGTATTTTTTTATCATGTGTGCAATCGATGTCGTAACTTTAGATCGCGGCTAACGTCGTAAGTCATCGTCGCAGAGTTGGTGAATTGTTTTTATTTTTCTACGCATCACCCAAATCGTTAAGTATCCGTTTTAAGCGTTTTCTAGGTTTAGTGAAACTGGTTTTAGTAGGGCATATAAGACCAAAACTTTAACGTACTACATACAAATATACTAAATGCATGTATAGTGAAAAATCGTTACGCAACCCCAACTGATCTTATCAAAGGCAAGAAATCGAATGTTCTCGCTGATAGTGGGAATAACGCTCTATTTGGCCGACAAAATTACTGTTACGCCCCGTTAAGCAACCTTCAGCCTTAGGACCTCGTTATAAAGATCATTCGGGGCCCCTCGTAAGTGTGTGGGGTGATGTGCGAAAATGTCTTATATCGAAGGTACAGGCGATCGTCCGTGTTAAGTTTGTTAGGGCAAAATTGATTACGTCACGGCTTGCTATCAAGATTTAATTATAGGACCTCTAATCAAGAATGCCGTAATTAGGTAGTACGCACTGACGTATAAAAAGGATCTGCTGAACCGAATGACGGATATTGTGTCTAAAGTTTTGAAATTGGAATCGAGGTTGTCACCGGCAGCACAATTTTGTTTATCTGTAATCAAAGATATTTATCAAACCTATTAAAGAATATACTAATTACTAGGTTAGCTTTGCTAGGTTTGAAATACTAGAGCTTTTTATGACTCGTCCATCCCTACCGTCAAGTACCATTGCTGGCGTGTTTGTCAGTGTTATTACATACATGTCTCAGGTTGATGGACACGGTGTGGCAATAAGTACCTATAGCAGTTTGCGTAGTGTTGCTCTGATTTTAGGCAATGGTTTTCCGCTTACCATCCGACCAGTCCTACAATTGTAAGTTTTAAAAAAACCGCTTAGACGAGAGGAATAAACAGCATTTTCTAATGTGCTAATCTTATATACCTTTCTATGTGTAAACAGTGAGCAATAAAGTTCTTTTCGATTCTATTCTAATCCATTTGAGGGCTGATGTCTTAAAGTCACAAATATATACATACAGGTATAAATATAAAGCTGAGAACCTTATTACAATCTTGGTTGCTTCTGACGATTAAATAATATACTCCTAACTACTTCTTCTCGCACCTAACCCATGCTATTTGAGGTAGATGCTGATTTCCTAGCAAAAAAATAATTATCTGCTCCTATTACACGGATTTCGTCATGATAATCCATCACAACCTTTATTTCCCTTTTTCTACTATGTTCTTTCATATACCTACCTATAAAAACATTCTTCTATCGAGATGATTTTCTTCTGTCCGCATTACAATCCCATACCATGCCAGCCTAAAAATGATTAGATATACTGCGACAATACACAAATTGTCATCTAGCCCCAAAGTAAGCGTTGCTTGTGTTATGGGTACTAAGATGACTGATGAATAATTTTATGAATAATGTACATAAATACTTATCACCCGTTACAACACTCTTGCACTGATCATCACGTCGCTGCCCACTGCGCCAATCGGCCGTAGAATTACTCTTGTAAATCATCGGCGCTACTTGCAAACTTCTCCTTTTATATATTTCTCTTATTCTGGTTAGGATACGCATCGTTTTCCTATCTTATATCACTGTCTACCAGTTACTTTTCCTGAAAAAAAGAATAAAAGTGACCCTGTGATAAAAACTAGTCTAACAAGAAACGCACACCCAAACCGGGTATTCATATTGGCATCAACATCCCATAACTTCTGAAATCTACTTTTCTGATGACGGTCTTTATGAATACTGTAATAAAGTTGTAGAATAAAATAAAAAACAAAAGCTGTTAGCGCCTTGCGAGATGCATTACGTGGAGCACGCAAATCTCAAGACAAGCGTAGGAAACGTTTTAGCTAAAATGCGTAACCGCTTACTTACACTTGCGACCGAGAAAATAGTGCTCTCGTAATTATCATTATTATACTTTTAGAAGACGTTAGCTGTAGCGTGTTACTTGTAAAATAGGTTTTATGTGATAATATATTAGTGACCTTTTTTATGATGCACACGAAAGTAATGCATTACTTTAGCAGCACATTATAAATTATATAAATATTGAAAACTTTTCCCTAAATAAAAAAGAGATAGAACTAAAACAGCAACGCTGATGGGCGTACTTAATCACACACCAGAATGGCAGCCAATAATTTCAGCTAATAAAAAGGGACAGTTTTCTAAAATGGTCAGGAATAAATTCAATTCTCTTGCTTGTAAAGTAACTGAACGTTAAAACGATACAATCGATAATGTTTTTAATCATATTTAAAAAAAAAAAACAGCAAGAATAATAAATACCATACTAAATTTGGCCCACCGTGTAACTCTGCGTGTTTCTAGAATACTCAAGTATTATGGCCTAAGCACTTACCTCGAAACAAAGTGTTGTTTTCATACACCGAAACAAAATACAAAATCTTTTTCTTTCGTTTGTGCTCGTGTTATTTTCTTTATTCGGTTTGTCTTTGCGATCCTCCCTTTGTGGATTTGTTTTAATAAAATTGAAATAACAAAATTTCGGTTATGATTTCAAATGGAATATGAAGCAACGTTAAGGATCCTACTGAAACAGCGAAGTTCTGTTCACCTGTTTTAGCAAGATAAAAAACAAAATTATACTTGCTTCAAAAGTAGCTGAAGTGACAATATACAAAATAGCTCGGATGACCGAGATGGTGTTGGGGTTCTGAGGTGCTGGAGTGGCAGCTACCCACTGTTACACGCAGTGTCGGTAGATTCTCAAAGTGGACAGACAACATAAAAAACATAGACGAGCCTTTTTGTGACAGTTGTCGTCCTACCACCCTGTTTATTTTTGCCATCGAGCAACATTTCCGTGTTCCCGTCAGAAAAAAGTGGCTGTTAGTGTCCGGTTGTCTGTCCGTGTCAGGTTGTTTGTCCGTGTCCGTCTGCCAGTGTCATGCCATGTGTCATACATAACTGTTCATAAAAGGACCTTAATTAAAATTCTAAAATAATATTATGTTAATGTAGGTCTCAAAAAATTATAATCAACTTTAAGGAAACCGCTCATACTAAAACCTTTTTTTTCATTTTTTTTCTACACTAGCATTTGCCCGCGGCTTCGCTCACGTTAAGTTCAATTTTTGATTTGGAAAATTTTAACTACAAAGGTTTAAAAAATGTCTTGCTGCTAATAGAAAAATATGAACGTAAATAAGTTAAAAAATCAGAAACTTTCATATAAATTATAATCAACTTTTTGGTGCCTTTGGAGTTGTAATTTTTAAAATATGTGAAACACGTTTCATTCATTACTTTTAATCGAAAACCTAAAATCAAAGTTTAATGGAATTAACTTGAAAAATGAATTGATAAATGAAGTATTTGTAAAAAAAATTTAACCCCCATTTAAACCTCTTAGGGTTAGAATTTTAGCGGTAATCTTCATTGAAATAACTATTTGTGTGCTAAATTTCAGCCCGTTGATAGAAAGAAATAAGTCCAAATAAAGAAATGATATAAAAAAATAATTTTACCCTTTATATCCCGAAAAGGGTTTTATTAAAAATTCAATTTTTATATAATTTCAGTATTATGGGCTATTATTAATAAATTATCCTAATAGTGTGTTTGTTTGTTTGACCTTATTTCACGCAAAAACTAAACAAACAAGTTGATTTTTGGCAAATATTTAGTTTAAAGGACAAAGGAATAACATATGCTACTTTTTATCCGACGCAAACTAACGGTTTCCACAGGATTTTCAAAAAAGACCATAATAAACGTGGACGCAGAACGCGAGCAATAGCTAGTTTATATTAAATAAATAAATAAAAAAAATTTATATACTGCGACAATACACACATCGCTATCCAGCCCCAAAGCAACCGTAGCTTGTGTTATGGGTAATAAGATGACTGATGAATATTTCTATGAATAATATGCATAGATAATACACTGAAAAAAAGGTCATGTTGCACTCACACAAACATATTTCAGTTGTGTGAATCGAACCCACAGCCTTGGAAATCAGGGTCATGGCCCACTGCGCCAATTGGCCGTCAAAAATAGTACATTAAAAAGTTGAAAGACTTTTCTTAACAAAACGTGGCGGCGAACTCCCTCTGCTAAAGTCGTTCATTTTTTGCACCACATCCTAATTATTCACCTACGCCAAGCTAAAAATAGCACTATCTTTCAAAGCCCCCGCTACATTAATGACCGAAAAACGGCATCGTAAATCGCCGAGCTATTTTTGCGGGTACCCAGAAAACAATGGAAAGACGGTATGCGTTGACGCATAGCCTAACCCTCTTTGGCTAATTAAAAACCGACCTCCCCGCGACCTTGCGCCTAAATCAGAGCACTCATGAATTGATTCAGTACCCGCTACCCTTCCCGGTAATGTTTTCCCCTGTCCCGGAAATTTTATCATGCTCTACCCAAGTAATGGCCGACGGTGTACACGCTTAAGCATTTTGGAAATAATTTATCAAGTGGTGTGCTAAAAGTGGAAGCGTAAATAAAAGGGGCTCGGTGTTTCGCGTCCAGGAGGATTTGGGTTTTATGTCTTAAAGAAACGGGAGTGTTTACGTAGATTCATGTTTTATATACCCGCTTCGGGCTTAACTACAGCTCAGTGCATACAGTTTATTCTTGACTTAAGACTGCGGTATGCTCTGCGCCATATACGACAACCATATTTTTTATGACCTTGGTGGTCTAGTGGAAAGCATCTTCAGCTGCAAATCACAAGGTCTAGGATCGATCCCAGGTTGGGCCACTGCATTGAGTTTTTCTTTTAAAAAAATCTTAGTACTGGTAGGGGATCGAACCTTGGACCAGTAGAACATATTCACCACTAGACCAACGAGGTACTTTGTCATTCAAAACAGTAACGTAAAGATCGATGATATTTTTAGCACAAAGATATTGATAAAACCACAGTGTGTCCACAGGCTCCTTTATTGCGCGAAAAATAAATTCGCGGGAACAAAATTGCGTCCGGAGCTAGTCTGTTATAAATTGTTTATACAAAAAGGTTTCAACAAGCACAAGCAATATATTCAAAGAGTGTAAACAAAATGGAACTACTGACGCGACTGTTAGCGAACTCATCGAAGCACAAAGAGATCTAACGAGACGCTGATATTCAGTAACTGTACTTTAATAAATTGCTCCGGTAACTTTGACTTCGATATCAGAAAGTTTGAGAGTATAAAAGGTTGTTTTGACGTTCGTTAAACATTCCCAAGTTTTTCAACTTTGGAGCCGAATTGTTGGGATTGAAAAATTTCCGTTTTTATATTTTTAACTCATGTTAACCTACTTGATTACCAATTGACATCTTGGTGATAACAAAAAAAAAAAACGAGCGTTTAGAACCCTCGTAGCTTTAGTTTTAAGTTTACGAATGTGGTTATCGCCATCATCTCACCACCGTGTGATTCTTATTTACGCATCAAAAGTGCCACCTATGGGCCTACTTGAATAAAGATATTTTTGACTTTAACTTTGACTGTGACTTTGATTTATATTAATAGCGAAGTGTTGTTTTACTATGGATAAACTAACTGGGTCTGAAGCTTCGTCTTCATTTACCGTTTATAACCACAGTGAAAGAAAAACTAACAAAGCAGACATTTTTACAATACTCTGTAGGTGCACAATAGAATAATCTGTTAAACTAATGTTTCTTTTATTTCAATCTCGTTCTCGTTCTAAAACTAAAACGTACCTGCCCTTTCCAAGATAAAAGGGTCTAATTGCTGTTACCGCGCTAGTAAATTTGATCACGATCGGTTGGTTGGTAACAGAAAAGTTATTGTACATTTCACTATCCTTTTTGTTTATAGTAACTATTGACGGACCATGCAGATGGCCCATTGGAAAACCACCATAAATACAGCGATACTTCGCAGGGCATGCAAGGGATACATCCTACAAAGAACCGGATACAAAAGCGGGCAGTTCGACTTGTTGACAATCCCAGATTGACTTGCAGTTTGGAGTCCCTGGGGCACCGAAGAGATGTTAGCTCCCTTTGTGTGTTCTATCGACTCTATAATGGAGAGTGTTCTGAAGAGTTGTTTGCGTTGATATCTCCTTCCCTGTTCTCTGACCGCACCTCACGTCGTAGAAATAAATTCCACCCTCATCATCTGAATGCCTGGTTTCTCTGTCTTCTAATTCTTCTACTGTTCGAAATACCAGATCATTTCTACCGCGCACTTGCAAATTATGGAACAATCTCCCATCTGATGTATTTCCTCATAAATACAATCTAGGGTTATTCAAGGGGCGGATAAACAAATTCCTTAAAAGCCGGCAACGCATCGGTGGCTCCTCTGGTGCTGCAGATGCTTATGAGCGGCGCTGATCACTTATCATCAGGTGACCCACTTGCTCGTTTACCCGCTATTAATATAAAAAAAACCGCCCTGTGTACATAACTCTGAGGTGGAGGTGTTCAGCCTCATGTACCTGTAACAACGGCCATCAGCGTACTTGTCCGGACAAGTTCTGTTACAAAAAGTTACTGCTACTGCTATTTTACTATACTACGACAATGCACACACCGCCATCTAGTCCCAAAGTAAGCGCAGCTTGTGTTATGGGTACTAAGATGACTGTTTAATATTTTTTTTATGAATAGCTAGCGTACCCAGCCCGCTTCGCCGTGCTAGATTTTGCTTTATTTTATTTAAAAATTAAACTTACATCATTAAATTTTTAATTGTATTTAAGTCTCATAATATATTAAATCATTTATTTCTCTCCATATTAATTCTCTTCTATTCTTTTCTCGAGCGGGTGAAGATCATTATCTACACCCATGTACACCCAACCATAGAATATCATCATAGTAAATAAAAGCTGTATTTGACAGATTGACATTTCAAAAATAGGAGTGCTCCGATCGTCACGAAACTTTACGGGATTACTCGCCAGGTCAATCCGGAGATTTCCTGAAAGTTTCATTGAAATCGGTCCAGCCGTTTCGGAGCCTATACGCAACATACCCACACATTTTCTCTTTTATATTTATATATGTATATATAGATAGATATACATAAATACTTATAATATTCAGATAAACATCCAGACACTGAAAACATTAATGTTCAACACACAAACATTTTCCATTTGTGGGAATCGAACCCACGGCCTTGGACCGAGAAAGCAGGGTTGCTGCCCACTGCGCCACTCGGCCGTCAGTGCTTCGGTTAGTTGTATACCTATTTCAAGCTTAACTACTAAACTGATCTGGAAGAAATTTGGTAAAGAAAAAGCTGGGATCTTGGAGACCGACTTATGTCCCTTTTAATACCGCTCCCGCAGACTTTAAAAACTAATCTTTGTTACCTATGCTCTACCCGACAGATATTTCGATGTTAATGAAATTATCCTTTATTCAAATGTGAGCAGCTTGTAATGAACATCGGGTTTCATTTTCCCTGGGAAAGCAATAGGTTTCCACGGACTTTTGATACGAAACCGCAACAAACGTAGTTAAAATGGCGGTCAACAATTTTGCAATATTTTTTTTGGTTATTCCGATTTTTAGGTCGCGCTGCAATGTCACAAACATGGTTGGTTTGGACGGCAATATAATAGGATAGTGGGACCATTGATTTGAACTAGTGACTGAGGTAGAAGATGTTCACTCTAGCTGCGTGCACACAGGACAGCCATGTTTAATATGCTTTGTAGTTTTGTTACTTTGTATGAAGTATAAGATAAAAGAGATGGGTTTGGTAAATTAGACTTATTTGACTCCACTGTGTTATTTTTAATTCTACTTTACTAATTTGAGTTAAGTTATGACTTTAGATATGAATAAATCCTTTATAAGGAACCATGTTTAAGAAATACTAAATTTTTCACAATGCGAATTTTATGTTTATCCATTCGTTTTACCATGAGCCAGTCTGATAATGTACTCCTGAAATAAGAAAGTATAATTAACATGTGGCTATACGGTAAAAATAGATAAATGTAATTTATTCAAAGACGGAAGTAACAAAAATAGCATTTTCTCTTTGTTCCTTGTGAGATAACCTTAAAAAGAGCATTTAAAACAGAAAATAGTAATTAATCCAAAACTTATGTCCAAAAATGTTCATGTTGGGGAGCTATTAATTTTTAATATTGAATGTGTAATTGTTTTATAGAAATAAAATTGAAAGGGAGTTGGAATTATTACAACTGATATTCCGACTGCATCCACCTTGCAATATCCCTAAATAACATGCTTTTGTATTCATCTCCTCAAAGAATGACCTAGATAATATTACAAGTTTAGTTTGAAAAACTTCAAACTACAAAAAAGATTCTATGAAAACCGTTGCCATTGTTCGTCTGCTATAACAAAGACTAGTAATCTCGCTAGACAAAAAAGGCGAAGACGAAAGGGGAAAACATCTCGCCGCAGAGAACATTCTAGAATCCATCATTTCACGGAGGGTCTATTTTAATACCTTATTATAAGTAATAAAGACGCCGCGGGATAATCGAGAAGATAAAGGGAATAAATAAAAGAAAGGCTCTTTAATAATCTCTGCGAGTTCTTGAAATACCTACTTACTAAATTATATCTCGGCTCTTCTCACTTCTGATGCTGTAAGATTTAATTTTACTGTTTTAAAATTTTGACTCGTCAAAGTAACGATAATACTTTTATCACCATGTTTTATTTTTTTATTTTAGTAAAAATAAATTCACTTGAGTGTAATTTGACAACGTTACTTGACTTCTGGAGTGCACTATTTGAATCGTATTTACGGTGCTGACTGAACTGAAGAGGATCTTGGCCTGTGACACCCATACGTTGTTTTCGAAGCTACCTGCATCGGAGAGCTCGTTAAGTCGTCGTTTCCGGTTGTTATCAATCAATAGTTAAAGGCAAAACATTACTTTATGTGCGAACCCGAAACTACATGGATGGTGTGTTTTACGTGGGGGTATGAGGTCTACCCTCTCTTTCGTTAGGGAGGAGGTCTCTGTCCAGCAATGGAACTATAATAGAGTCATAATGATAATGGCGCTCATGTTTTCTTTTAGTATGTTTAATAGTCACTCTGCTTCTCAGTCGCCTCTATTTGTAAACTGATCCTCACTTGGGTGTTTTGCTTTGCAATCTCTTTCATTTTTATGTGTTTTAGATGAGTGCATGACTGCAACCACACATAATGGTGAGTGATAATGCAGCCTAAGGTGGAGCGCGCTTGCCGAGAAGATGCCTATTCACTCTTGATTTTGAGGTACTCAGATTGTAGGGACTGAGGAAAAGTGAAGCTGGAAGGGTATTTCAGATAGTTGCGGTGCGAATCAGAAACGAAGATGCAAAGCGCTCCGTCATAAAATATCTAGCATCAAATAAAATCGAAACGTTTGAAATGTCACTTTTGACACGACACAACTTTTCAAATTTTATTGAAATGATGGATGCCTTCTCCATCTACGAGACATTGGCGAAGTACCTTGTGCCCAGTTGGCACAGACAAAAGCCATAAACAAGAATTGAATTGAAATAATGGGTATAACTACATTCTTAATCTTAAAACTAAAGCTATCCTAAAGCTCCAAACGCATTCTGATCAAGGAGAAGTCCAGAATAAACTTACCCAGGTTTCTTTTCTTCTAAACAAGTCTCGTTTTTCTTAAGTTTTATTACGTAGTCACTTGAATACTTATTATAATTAATATGTGTAAGGGGGCTACAATTGCAGCCTTTCCTCGATCTGTTCAATTCATAGCCATCTTCATTTTGACAGTGGGCAGCGACCCTTACTTTCTGAGTCCAAGGCCGTGGGTTCGATACCCACGACTGAAAAATGTTTGTGTGATGAACATGAATGTTTTCAGTGTCTGTGTGTTAATATGTATATTATAAGTATTTATGTATATTATTCATTAAAATAGTCATCATTTAACTTAATACCCATAACACAAGCTACGCTTACTTTGGGGCTAGATGGCGATGTGTGTATTGTCGTAGTATATACATTTATTATAATCATTTTAAAATATCTTTTCAACTCTCACTGTCAACTCTCGGTGTTAGTTAGGAAGTATTTGAGAAAGCGAGAAAATAAAAACCACGGAAGATGTCCCAAAGATTTTAGATTCAACAACAGGGGCAAATATTCGGAATCTGAAAAGATCGACCTTTGTTATGCCCTAAACGCCCAGATTTTTCCCGCTTTGTGTGTATTTTTCCTCCAAACGACACCGTTTGAACCGCTTTCGGTGTATTTGTATGAAGCTAGGGGCAAACCAGTTTGCGTAGGACGCCGTTAAAGGGGCATTTAAAGTGGGAATACTTAAATAATGGGAAAGATTGAGCGCACCCTCTATATAATTCTGTCGTCGACGGTTTTTTTTTTGTAAACCCCTACTCATAGTAAATCTGCCTCATATCTAGGATGTGAAAGCCTAAAACATGGATATTGCTTAAAATTTTAGCAGCATTCGCTGGGCAATTTTTACATCATATTAGGCTTAGTCAGCCTCTATCACACATTCCTATCCCTATAAATAAATAAATCATATATAGAATAAATAAACTCGATATTATGTCCATCCTTTTTTTTTCTTTCCTCATTGTCGGCCGATTGGCGCAGTGGGCAGCGACCCTGCTTTCTGAGTCCAGTGCCGTGAGTTCGATTCCCACAACTGGAAAATGTTTGTGTGGTGAACTTGAATGTTTTTCAGTGTCTGTTATTGGTTTTTACTGTATTTTATAAGCATTTATGTATATCGTTCATAAAAAATTTCCTGTCATCTTAGTACCCGTAACACAAGCTAAGCTTACTTTGGGGCTCGATGGCGACGTGTGTATTCAAATTCAAATTCAAAATTTCTTTATTCATGTAGGCCTATCTCAGGCACTTATGAAGCGTTCATACATAAATGTTTACATAATTGTAAGGGGATGGTGATAACTTCGATCGCCAACTTTAACCTAAAGCTACGAGGGTTACAAACGCGCCCTGGTCTAAAAAGAGCCCACAACAAACTTAGCCGGGTAAACATTTTTTTTTGTTATCACCATCTCACAGTAAATTTATATTCAGCTATTAAGCTAGAGCAATTCACACCCAAACTTTTTTATCGTTTAAGTAATCCTTAATATTATAATAGGATTTTTCTGTAAGCTTACGTTTTATATAAACTTTGAACTTATTGACTTATTGTATTGTCGTAATATATTAATTTATATATCTCACTATGTGCGGCAGCAGGATAGCTTGTGCATATCTAGGTACAGTAATAATACAGCAGATACTAGGGTAAACGTATATAATAATCCATGTTTACTGCTCGGCTCAACGTGCTAACTACTCCCATAACATAAAGGAGATTCCTTAGAGTATTTTACTCTCATTACCACCATGAGAAAGGGTTGAGGCTGCGGCCCACCACGCTGGCCCAGTGCGGATTAGATTTTACTCCAATAATAATTTATTTCTTTTGTCATGTTATGCCATACTATATTTTAACCCTCGTCTATAAATGGGATACCCAACGTAAAAGATAAAGCTTGCAAACTGATACTTTCTCATTAGCAAGTTTAAAAAAAATCTTCTAAACTTTATGATACTGTACGTATAGATTTACCCTATACTTGGGTTAGGATGGCCTTTAAAGTTGAATGTTGGCGTTAATTTTCTAAACTTTTGTTTTAATGTAATTAATTTTGAATTGGTTATAGGAAAACAAAAGTTTTAGCCAACAATCGCTTAAGACAATACGAAAATTTATATAGCCGGAAAATATAGACTAACAATTTCTAAATTCAAAAAGGTAGAAGTATTAAAAAAAACTAAACATAAAGTTACTAATAATTAATTACCCTAAATTATATTAATTATTGCTCTAACTTCATAGTTAGAGCAAAATTATTATACTGTGAGATTGTGATAATAAAAAAATTACGCTGTTAAGTTTGCTGTGGGCTCTTCTTAGCCTAGGGCGCTTTTGGAACCCTCGAGGCTTCAATTTTAAGTTGGTGAACGTAGTTATCACCATGATCGTCATAACAACCCATTACCGGCCCACTAATGGGCACGGGTCTCATCCCACAATGAGAAGGGGTTAAGGCCTACCACGCTGGCCTAGTGTAGATTCATGGACCACCATCACCTTTTAACAATTATGTAAACATATATATGTACTAGCTGTGGCCCGCGACATCGTCTGCGTTTGATTTTGTTTTTAAAGTATTCAGTATCGCTAAGCCTTAAATGAGTATAGTTGTATATACATATAACATGTGACTGTCAATTAATTATAGACAAATAATTTGCAATAAAATACAATTGTGACTTTACTTAAAGATCTAAGCTATCCTATCTCTTAAGTCGGACCAGGCTGCTCACGGAGTGCCAATTTAATTTAAAATCGGTTAAGTAGTTTAATCCAGTCCATCGCGGACAAACATCGTGACAGGAGATTTATATATATTAAGATGAACGCTTTATAAGTCTCTGTGATAGGCCTACATTAAATAAGAATTTTTTAATTTGAAATTCAATTCATTGTTATGAAATATTTGCACGCCATATTCCTATAAAAAAATGTGATAAATAAATAAGAACGAACAACACCACATACTGCAATTAGCAAATAAGATTATCTGATTAGTAGCATTTTCAATCTATGGATTTGATTTGATACCATACTACCAAAATTATTATTCATTTATTTAAACAACTTTATTGCAAAATAAAGGAAACACACACAGGAACACTTACTTTAACATACATTATGTGCAAAAGGCTTCTTTATCACTAAAAGTGATCTCTTCCAGACTACCTTAACTAATGGAATAAGGCAATGATAGACGGGAAATCGCAATTCTATAAACAATACATAAATAATTAAATAAAATAGTAAATGTAACTATATATATCAGGGAGTGCATTCCACAGCGTTGCCGCTTTTACAATAAAGGACTCCGAATAAATGCGAGAGTTACACTTTACCATTCTTAGCACAATAATTAATAATTTTCTTTTAAAGTTATTTTAAAGAAATTTATCTGTTTGGTCTCGATTCGTTATCTCTCAGTAAATCATGTACACACATCGCCATCTAGCCCCAAAGTAAGCGTAGCTTGTGTTATTGCTACTAAGATAACTGATGATTTTTTATGAATGATATACATACATACTTATAATATACAGATAAACTTCCACACATTGAAAAAAAAACATGTCACACGAACATGTTCCAGATGTGGGAATCGAACCCACGGCAACGAATTCAGAAAGCCGGGTCGCTGCCCACTGCGCCAAGCGGCTGTCATTTATTAAGTACTAGCTATATGCTGCGACTTAGTCTGCATTTGTTTTATTTTTAAAGCATCCCATAGCAACTGTATATTTAGGAGATATATTTTTCAATTCCTATGTGTATATTCAATTTAAACATTGTTCTTAAGATATTTTCTAACAGCCTTTGACTCAGAAACTTGTAGTGGAAAAAAAAAGATCGGTACAGCCGTGAAGTCTTTCCGTAGTTAACAAACAAACAGACACCTTCGCATTTGTCGCAAATAATATAATTCATTTTATATCACAGACATACTTATGTACCATCTGCTAGTATTCAATGTATTATTTATTTAATTTATTTGTACTTAGAATACGTTATATCAAGACACGATCTATAACGTTGTCAGTGTATTTACACTAATGGTTACCAGTTTGCGTAGGACGCCGTTAAAGTGGTGTTTAAAGTGGGCATACGTAAATAATGGGCAAGATTGAGCGCACCCTGTATATCACTCCGCTCAAGATCGTTTAAGCAAACATAACCCTTTACGTTATGATAAATTTGCCTCGTATCTAGGCTGTCTGAGGACTGTGGGTCGTAAACAGACTATTACGCATTGGCATTATTACATTTTGGGGTTCAGTCGTCGTATTATAGAATACAAAGTTGGAAGCGACTTCCATGTTAGATAATATTTATTTTTTATTGAATTAACCCACTGAGTATATTTGAACTAAATTAAAACATTGTGCTAGAATAAATTAAAATATTTTATTACTAAATTAAAAAGAGGTTCCTCCTTAGTTTAATTGGTACGAAAACTCGTGGAAACTATTTTTTTTATATCAATCAGAAGTCAAACCTTTTGTTTGCTGATTTTTTCGAGAAATTCTCGTACTGCCAGACTTTTTCAAATTAAACATCAGAAAATTTGAAATGGTGAAAACAAATAATAAAACTATAAGTTTATTTTAACGCTGATAGATTTAGTTTCAAGAAGGTATTTATCATCTTGCTACATTGTTAAAAAGAGTGACATAACAAAAGTAAGTACCTACAGAATAACAAAACACCAAATATAACTCATATGCAGAAACATTGTAGCTTAAAATCAGTTAAACAACAAAATACTCTCTCTACACATAACTTAAATAAATAAATGTACTATGACAATACACACATTGCCATCTAGCCCCAAAGTAAGCATAGCTTGTTACACTAATAATTATTACAAAAAACTAAATTTCGATTCTCGAGCAATGAAAAATGTATTTCTAATACGTACGTGGAGAGGCCACACGAGTCGGACTCACTCTAGATCAGTTTTATTCTGTTTTAACCCGCCAAGTACTAGTTGTAACACACCCACCTAATCGAATCACGTCACGCCTAACACGGTTAAAAGTTACATCGTAAAGTGCGAGAGCAAATTTTATTACATGAGATCGGAGCCGTCGATTCGTGTCTTGCGGGTCAGTGCGACGAGGGTCCGTAATTTAATAAGTAACGCCCGAATTAGTGTGTGTTGTCCCCGGTGAGTGTGAGTAACAAATTCTATTAACATCATTATGATATGGTGTTGACACTTTCTTGGTCTGGCCCGACGAGCTTAATGCAGTATTATTTTAATACTGTTGATGATTTTAAAATTATAGACATTATTTTTCTTAATTTCATCACATAACTAATTTTAACGTTGTCCGATGGGAGGCTTCTTTATTACTACCCTACCTTCGAAGAGGTGCCGCTAAGCGATTTAGCGTTTCGGTACGCTGTCGCGTAGAAACCGACTACGAAACTGCTTCAACACTTGAGCAGACGATTGGAGACAGGGAACTTGTAGTGGAATAAAAATTATGGAGTTGAAGGAAAAACATCGTGGGCAAACCTGTCATGTCTGAGATTTCTCCATAACGTTCTAAAGGCGTGTGAAGTCTACCAATCTTGGCCAGCATGCTGGACTGGGGCCTGAACTAGACTCATTCTGAAAGTTGATCCATGCCCAAAGTAAATCTCCAAAAAAGTTAAGTATCCATAAACCTTTAATTAATATGACCGATACAAACAATGCTATTGGCGGCAAAATAAGTAACGCGATAGTACTTCCCAAACTGCAAAAGATGTACTACTATTTAATTATTGCGTTGTATAGTGTTGCCCTAATTGACATACATGTAGTATGTCAATTAGGGCAACACTTAATTGATAGCCATATTGAGGGAGTTGTGAAAGAATATGTCATCCGCCATTTTGCGACGGCGGCCATCTTGACTGATGTTCATTAAACGTACATAATAACTCTCGCTACTAATTCACTTTTAATCAAAATCAAAATTGCTGCATCTGTTCGAGAGCTACGATGCCACAGACATACTTATAACAACACCCTGTCGTTTTTGCGTCGGGGGTTAAAAACCGCAATTAATCGATACACCCACCGAATTAGTGATACAATTTACCTGAAAGGGGAACCGTTGAAAGTGGCGTATGAAAAAGGTCACAGCAGCGGTCTGTTAACGTAATAACTGCCGTCGGGAGGCGCAAGTTATTACATTTGTGATGCTGCTATATCAACTTCTATCTGCCAAGGGCGTTTGGTAACCGTTTTACAGAATCGGTCTTCTGACTGTAATAATAAAAGTCTATTTTGTAGGGAGTTCCAAAATCCACGGTCCTGGGCCGCTTGTTTCCAGCGGCTCCCAGCGACTCGTTTGATGACGTCTGCCCACCTCGCTGGGGGCCGACGAACGCTGCGTTTACCTGTGCGGGGTCGCCATTCCAGCACCTTGGAACCCCGACGTCTATCGGTTCTCCGAGCGATGTGTCCCGCCCATTTCCACTTCAGTAGAAAAAGGTTTAGAAAGAAAAGCTATGTATAAAAATAATTACAACAGAATAAAAAAATAGCAATTAAAAACTACATACTCTAAATGTTTACATTTAAACATTTTTTATCAGTCACTGACGTTATATTTCTTATTGCGTCAGTGCAAATACTACTTCATTTCTGAACTGTTAGCTAAATAATGTATTTTACATTTCCTCATAAAATATATACTTTTTTTAATTTAAACATTGCAAAAAGTGTGGGAAATCTTGCAAATATTTTATGTAACATGTATTTATAATTCCTTTTTCGGTACACATTATGTGTTGTCGATGGAGTAAACTTTTTATTACCAGGCAACTGCTTAAAGATGTTGAACTTACATTGTATGCATGCAAATGACCCCAACATAAAAAACCCGTTTTATTTGTAGGTATGTCTATTTGTGTGTAGGTATATATTTTATTGTATTATACGTAAAACAGTACAGTACGAAAAGTGTCGGACTTCTTTATGTATAAAGCTAATGAAAATAATCAGGAAAACCATTTGTTAAATGATAAAGGAAAAAAGACCGTCAAATATATATCAATTTAAAATGCATATAAAACTTTTTGTAACTGTGGGATTAAAACCCTCATCCCTCTGATTGCTTTACCAACCATTGAGCAACCACCAGAAAAAAGAAAATTCGGAATAATTTTCAAAATTTTCCCCGCCATAGATCGAACTTGGGTCGTCCCACTTATGAGACCACAGTCGCGCCAAGAGGTTCACAAGAGACACGCAGTTTGTTAATTCATATCTTAGAATTTACTCCAAGAAAAAAAGAACACTTGTGATTCCCTGAAGTATTTAAATTAATGCAGTGACTAAAAATCTTCCAGCGGTAAAAAATAATACTGCTCTATATAGAGACTTTATTCATTTAAAACCACTAATGGATTTAATTCTATTCTCAGCGCCATCGGTATCAAATGCTAAGGCTGGCAATTGCAAATATAGGGCAATGGGATACCGCAGCCGCCAGCCCAATCTAATAATCTTTGTCTCCCAGAAGAGCTTTCTATGGATATACAGCTTTCTATAACTATGCTTCGCCTTTGTGGATATTTTTAAACCGCGATTCAAAAAGGCTACTTCACAACTTTGTCCGTCAATCTATGTGGTAGTAGCACACAAAGGGCAAAAACCGATTTAAAGCATAAGTATCCTTAAGTTAACCCTAGCTCGGAAACGCTCTCTTTATCATTTATAATCTGCGAGTAAAAGTAAATTTTATCTCCTAGTTATTCTTATAACCATAATTGCAGTTAGATACATGGATAACAAAGATAGAAAACGAATTAAAAATGTTAAAAAAAACGTAAAATTATAAATATGCGCAAAGGTGATCTTATCGCTTAAAGCGATTCGATCCAGGAAGCCTTTGGTTGAGAAAACGTGTTACGGAAAACGGAGTAGGGCAACGGCCAATTATGGAAATAAAATTATACGTTACATATTACCACTATACAATATAAAGTTAAATCATATATATAAATATTATATATAATCATTTGTGTGTTTTAAACATACACAAATTAGTAGTTTATTCACTTTACTTCATATAGTTTGCTATTATGTAGGTACATGAGACCCTGTCATGGCGTTGCAAACATGATTATTTACCTTTCTTTATTCGTTGTTACTCTAAAAGATTACAATATTGTCAGATTGTAATTATTTGATTTTATGTTACACTTAAATGAAGAATAATGGATATAATAAAGATAAAGATTAATAATAGTTATAATAATAATTTCATTGGCAGTGCGTAAATAAAAAGTGTCCTTATGTGACTCCTTATGTAGTACTGTGTTGGTCGCTATTGAGATGAAAAGTTATAAATTTTATACGGCTGATAAAAGTATATGTGTCTCATGTCATTGAATATCTCTCGCCATGCTCAGAACTCCTTTATTCAATAATAGCATCCAAGAATCCTTCCCTTGCTCAGTATTCAATATAAGCACTCGCACCAAATAACTACATTGCAGCGGTGCATAACAAATAAATATTACAGCTCTCTAGGCCATAACACGCGCTGCAATTGATATTTTTTTTTATGACATTATCCTAAAAATCGAATTTCATTGTGTTTTTTTGAAAAATGGCTAAAAACTTGATCTATGATGATACATATTTATATAGATCAGACATTTATTATACATGTTTAGGTAGGATTATAGTTATTGTAAAATATATTTGTATATTTCTTGTTCTCTCTTTCTTACTGGAGAGTATCTCTGTACTATTTCACCATTACAGCGGTTTAGCCAGACACACTTTCGCATTCATAATATTGGTACGGATTATAAAGTAGAAAAATGGAAAAACGCTGCATACATCACACATTGTACAATAGCTTTTCCAATATTCGAAATGCTGCACTGCATAGAACTATCGGCTAGCTTACTTTTAACATTCTGAGCTTTCCAAAATGTGGTTTAAAACACATATTATTACGTAATCTATTAATTTCTTTATAGCGAAAAAAATTACATGATATTCTTGACCATATTTCTGTCCAAGCGATTATCCAAATCCTCCGTCTTGTTGTCCTTAAATTTTGGGATTAAATAAGATTAGAATATATAAAGCTGGTTATTTTGATTTTCTTAAATATTATGTAATATAGCAACTGAAAATTGTAAGAAAGTAGTGGAAATGGAAATGTGCACGGAGTGACCTCATAGTTTGCAAACGTTCTGTAATAGAATCCAGGCATGTCACGCACTTAAAAAGATTTCAAAAATACTAGACTGTGACTATACCTGTTCTGGGTAACGAATGTCATTAAATATCTGTGACAACTCTGGTATACCACATTTTGATATGTAGCCTAAAGCACTCGATGTCGTTTCACTGAATTGAATTTCTGACGCGAAATCAAATTTGAATCGTGATGTATTCGTCGTAGAGGTGAATTTTGACTCCGCGAATTCCTACAACCATTTACAATGTTGACGCGCCAAGGAAATTGGGACATGAATATAATGTGTGAAATAATTTTCAATCTGATGACCTATTTGGTTACCTGGGAATGTAATACACAATGATATTTTAACATAGTTATAGCTCTGATTATACTAAGCTGTATGTTTTTAGTAGCAACAGTTCTCTAGTATTAGTGTTTTATCTATGGCTACAGGCTTTAAAGGACTTGAATCCGTGAATCCAATTCAATAAAAAAAGGCTGGTCAATAGCTGTTATCACCTGGATGTTGTTGCTTGCTTGACAATTCATACACTCTTTTCCATAAGGGATGGTTTTTAAATCATGCGGCAGTCGTTACTTTTCTCGAGATAAAAAGTAACTTATGTCAGTCATTACTCTATGACCATTTCCAGGATGCAAGCTATCTATCTGCAAAATGTCATCAAGACGGGTGCAATGTTTCCGTCGAACATAGGAATTAAATAAACAACATTGCAGATTTATAATCATAATTATCAATATATTCCCAGCCCACTTGAGGGCTCAGCTTAACTACGCTGGCCAAGTGCGGATTCGTGGACTTCACATTTGAGAGCATTATAGAGAAATTTAATGTACGATTCTTCAAGATATTTTCCTTCTCTGTTAAAGCAAGTTATATTTAATTCTTAAAACGCTACATGACACGCACTTAAATTAAGAGCCGAAGTCCTACCCACTAAGATAACTCAGATTTCAAATACTACTATGGAATAAAAAATTATAGTAATATACAAGTATAATTTTTTTCTTTAAACTTTTTAAAGAGCTTTGTCGCCAATAAATTATACTTACCGCAACATTATATAAATCAATTTTTTTTTTTGATAATTTGGATGACATGTTTCTTAATCAAGACCATACATACCACCTGAGCATTTGAGAGAGAGACACTAGTTTTATTGCAACTTCGATCGGGACACATTCCATTAAATAAATTTGCCTATTTAATGGGAAAATTTTCCACCTGCATATAATTTGGTGTGGTGGAGGACGTATTCCATATTTAATCAACTGGCAGTATTATAAGGAATTAAAGAGCAAGTTAATCCAGACTAACTAACTGTGAGGCACAGTCAGCATAAATGTTAGGCTGTATATAGAAAATTCGCCGTCCTTGCCTCTTGGCCTGAAAAGCAAAAACAAGTTCGCTATATAGGTCAAGCGGCGAGTGAGCGAGAAGAGTAGACAAGTCATAACCGATTCTCTTTCACGGCAAAGTAATTATACAGTACTCCATCCTGCGCGAGTAATACTCGAGCCATGTGGATTTAATTTGGTCGGATTTTATTTGGAGCGTTAATGTAATAAATGTTTTTTTATATCATTACTCAAATAATTTAACAAATTATGCAGATACATCACGTAGATGTTTTTGCTATTCTCTTTTAAGGCAAAGCAATTTATACAGTATTCCAATTTGCGTGTGTTACAATAATTGAGGCACTTGGATTTTATTTGCTTGGAACTTTTAAACATTAACTGGATGTATGATGTAATATATATTCGAATATAAATTATTGTATGAGTATTAGCGATCTGCCCGGCTTTGCTCGAGTGCAACATAGATACTAATGTGGAGCAGTTATAATATTATATACCGTACATATAAACCTTCCTCTTAAATCATTCTATCTATTGCTGTAAACTGTAAAAAATTTAAAAGATTAATGCAAACAAACGGCGTAGCGACTTTGTTTTGTACTATATTAAGATCTTATCGCATAACTATATTCACAAACTCAAACATCATACTATAATAATATCACAATAGGAATGTTATTTTCGTCAAACTCTCGCGTCTCTTTCCTTTTTCAAATATTTTCAGGATTTTTTACTCTGGATTCTTTTAATATCTCTTTTTTTTTATAACGAATCTGGGTTCCTATCTTTTGAACTTCCACTACAAATTGTTTTTGTCTGTGTATTATTTTAACTCAGCCTCAATTTGTAACAACAGATAATTTATCAAATTGTTTTTTTTTTACAAAGTTAATATATATATTTTTTATTTTTTTTTATTAAGACTACCACCAAAACTTCACGTATTGTAGTTATGGATAAACCTAGCATTGGGTTACTAATGGCACATAATTTCACTTACATGTAGTTAGAAGTAGTCAACAGAAATAGTAATAGTAACTTATATAACCAATATTAATATTTGAGGGACTGAGAATTTGATTAAAATTAATAAATTTAATTATATACTTATTTTAAATATAATTGGTATGTGGTACTATAATTTTTGAATTGCACGACATTTGCGCGACTATTTACTTAAATAATTACAATAGTGCAATATTTAAATGAGGAGATAAAATCAAAATAATGAATACCTTCTGTTTTCTTGAACATTGTTTAAATTATTAGAAAATTTCCGCACAACGACCTTGACTGTTTATACGCCGGTATAAGTTGATCCCCCGACCCGAATAACAGTAGTAGATTGTTATAAGAGGAAACAATTTAAAATCATAATAATATGACAAGAAAAGGAGAGACTGGGTGTCCGAAAAACAAATAAGATCTCAATTGTCATAAAAGGGATGAATAACGTCCAAAATTGTGTTCCCAATGAAATTAGGGCGAATAAAACGTCAAAGGAACGGGATACGAGGAAAACAAAGTTAGACGCGCAGTTTAATACATCCAAAATGAGAAGTGATGCTTGACAAGCGACTTTCAAGAATAAGGGCTCCTTTTTATTATGAGGCGATCTTTAGGAGACGTTAGTCGCCATACCTTCGATGACCTCTTTTTGCCTCAACAGACTCAATACAATATTGGGTGTGTAAAGAGTCCAGCTTTTATGATCTAATGACTGAACATTTTTGACGTCTTCTCTGGCGCAGTGGTTAGCGCTTTGGTCTTGTATGAGGAAGGTCCAAAGTTTGATCGCCGACAGGGGCAATTTGGGTTTTTTTTTCTTGTTTCTGATACGCACCGCAAAAGTCTGGAATGCATTCTGACTTCCGATTCCCACTACCGTTTACTATTTAAGATTGAACGACCTCCTTGGCGCTCTGGTGGACGCTGTTCTTTTAAGTGAGAGGCATCCGGGTTCGATCTCCGGTACATTTTACTTGATGGACACTTGCCGATAACAACCTGAGGGGTTGCAACGGCGTCACCAAGAGAGTGGGGCGAGCGCGAGAGCTCACCATGAGAAGAGCCCCGGGGCGTGACGACATCATCGGGAAGGTGGAAGATGTCAACCATTTAATCTGACTGGGATCCCCGGTAGGGGTACCTTGGGAATTTATATTTTTTTAATTTTCTTTGGTCTGCGCTTATGAGAGGCTTTGGACAATTTGGATCTCATCCATATATATGCATGGGCACTGGGTGCTTTTTACCCAAGACAAGTACCAAACGGAAATATTCGGTGGAAACTTTTCCACTGTCTAGTGTTTCTGTTGTTACCTACGTTCTACTCAAACCCTGCAACGATCTTAATGAAATTTGGTACAGATAAGCCTAGTGTTCCGGAAATCGACATTGTCCTAGAAAATAAATAGGGAACCGTTCCGTACTTTCAAATCAAACAAAAGTTAACTATGCAACAGATATATTACACCTGTTGATGCATATGCTTGTTTGTCCTGAAAAATAACAGTTTCTCGCGGGATTAAAACAACTAAAATGAAACTTGGTCGTAGTCGTGGGGCAGCAGCAAGTTAATAATATTTTTAGTAGTATTTGTAGTAGTAATAGGTGTAATGTATTATGTAGTAGTCCTACCTGTGCTTTTTATTACGTTCACCTTTGTAGGTGCAAAAATAAATAGACGCTGTAGCAGTTCAAACGAAATCAACGCCCGAGCGGGTTTTCAAAGACAGGCGTTTTTCACAAATGCATCCCATGTTATTTCGGTCCTTTATTAAACAATCGTTGCTCCATGTTAAACTCCTTTAAAAGTTCATTTTACACAAAAAAAATAAATGCTAAATGCATACCCAACTTTTCAAAAGGTGTCAAAAACCTTTCAAAAACACCTTAACAGAATTAATTTTTCCCCTTTTCCTAAATAAGATAAATTTGCCAATTGAATGGTTTTCATTGTTTATTGTTTTAATGTAAGAAATTTGACATGTTAATGATAGAAACCATGGGAAGTTTTAACGTGCTTTACGAGGCACATAATCAACGCCATATAATTAATTATATTTAGGGTCGCAGCAGGTTGGAGAATAATAAGATGTTAACACTAATGTACATTTATTAGTCTAAAAGTTACATGACTATAATACTAGCTCGCGATTTCAACCGCGTTTGTTTAATTTTTTAAAGAATCGCGTAGGAACAGTTTATTTAGCCAGGCTTAATTATTCAAGCTATATCTATGCATAATTTTCTAAACATCGGTTTTGCTGACACGCCGTATAAAAATAAAACTTTCTATAACCATTCGGAAACTGTGCCCCAGTGCATTTTTGGGAAACTAAGTATTCTTATCCTATTTTGTGGCAAATTCGATGAAGATCGGTAAAGGTTGAGCCAAACATAAACAAATAACAAACAGATAAACAAACTTTCACAATCAACACTACCTAGTACATCACCACAACCCATTAACCCATTACAGGCACACTACAGAGCATTTGTTTCCTCCCACTATGAGAAAAGGTTAAGGCCGTAGTCCACCACACTAGCCCAGTGCGGATTGGTGGACTCCACACACCTCCAAGAACATTATGTAGATCTCAATAGGTTTTTACGTAACATCCTACCGTAAAGCTAAATCACTGAGCGGCACGTCTTTGTAGGTATAGTAGTAACTAGCCATGGCCGAAGCCTCCAGCCAGAACAGACCAGAGAAAATTTAGAAATTATAAGTTCCAAAATTGCCTCTTCCTCCTCTCACTTATGGGACCACAACTCTTTTTTTTTTTAATTTTTTTTTACAATACACACATCGCCACCTAGCCCCAAAAAAGCGTAGCTTGTTTTATGGGTATTAAGATGACTGTTGACTGACGAATATTTTTACGAATAATATATACATAAATACTTAGAAAATACATATAAATAATACCCAGCCACTGAAAAACACTTATGCTCATCACACAAACATTTTCCAGTTGTGGGAATCGAACCGAAATCGCTGCCCATTGCACCAGTCGGCCGTCAAACTCGCTCCACTGCGCCAGTCGTACGTAACAATACTTGACCCGACCTAGGAATTGACCCTGACCTTCTAAGTTTATCCTTCCAACCACTAAACCAACGAGACAATTATTTAGATATGCAGTCATGTATGCATGTAATAAATTTGAAAAGTCGAGTGCGCCAAGTTTTTACCGAATGAATTTTTCAAAAAAGCATACACTGTTTTGCGGCTCCCGCAAGTTCCTGGTTTATTTGAACTGCACTTGGTTTTGGTTGTTTGTGGTTGGTCTATATTAGTGTTTCGGCGAACATATAAAGTATATTTGCGTTAAAATTAAAGTAGTTATTTATTACAACGATATTTAATGATTTGGCGGTTGGTTTTGGTTTGATAGCGTGTGATTTAAACGATATCAGTTCATTTTTATTATTGCGAAATCAGGCCTGTTTGCAATTCAGTTTTTTAATTAAACTGATAAGCAACGCCGTCTGTGCTACTACTACCATCTACTGCGGTCACTAACCCGTCTGCCAGATGCTTGGCAGATGCTGGTGGATCAGATTTGCCTGGTTTCGCCGATTAAAGCAAATTAAACTTAACCAGGCCTTTCACCATTTTTCGTGGTGCTATTTATACTTTCAATTTAAATGAATGCACAATTGAGCTATTAAGAATTTTGAATTAATTGTAGTAACTGTATACAATATTATATAAATGTAGACGGCCGACTGGCGCAGTGGGCAGCGACCCTGCTTTCTGACTCCAAGGCCGTGGGTTCGATTCCCACAACTGGAAAATGTTTGTGTGATGAGCATTAAGTGTTTTTCAGTGTCTGGGTGTTTATATGTATTTTCTAAGTATTTATGTATATATAATTCATACAAATATTTATCAGTCATCTTAGTACCCATAACACAAGCTACGCTTACTTTGGGGCTAGGTGGCGATGTGTGTATTGTCGTAGTATATTTATTTATAAATACCACTGTGCCGAATAGACTGATTTCGCGGATGATAGCAAATCAATTATTGCTACGTATATTGACATTAAACACGCCCAGGTGGATGACAATGATGAAGTAATTAATATAAATGTCTTTATTTCAGACTGGCAAACACTTTCACCGCACATCGCTGCTCATCAAAGCCTTTAATCACAAGTTCCGTCTAGACCTCGAGCTTAACACGTAAGTGATAATAATTAAGTTTTATTGAGTAGATACTAGCTTTCATTAACAAGAAGACAGATCTGTGTGTTAATCAACTCAAGTGTACTTCAAGGAGAAAATTAATCTACACTTAAAATTAACGTTGCGTTAGTAATTTTTGAAAATGAAAAAATAAATAAATAGGACTATACAAGTTTGAATGTGACACCATTTTCAGTAAATCCGTATTTGATTGATCCGTATTGGAGAGTGTCTCTACGCGATCAAATCAGAAATGATGAGAATCGCAGGAGAACTAGAGTTTCGTACATAGTTCAGCGAGTCGCGACGCTGAAGTGGCAAAGGGCAGGGCACATAGCTCGGAGAGCCGATGGACGTTGGGTTCTTAAGGTGCTGGAGTGGCGAACGCGCACCGGTAAGCGCAGCGTAGGTCGGCTCCCAACGCGGTGAACAGATGACATCAGGGGAGACGCTGGAGGCAAGCGGCCCGGGACCCTGGTTTGTGGAACTCCCTAAAAAAGGCCTATGTCAGCAGTAGACGCCCATTGGTTGAAATGATAATGATGATGAGATATTTCCAAATAAGCCTAAAATAATGTGGGCGGGTACTGAATATTAATTTAGTTGTTCCAAAAATTAATACAATATTATCATTTGGCATCAATTTCAAATTATTATTTAAATTATTAAACTGACTCTCTAACGAGTCAAAGTCGAGTAAGAGCGACCTAAAATTCAGGAACCAATAACATCACGATGAAAAAATTGCCCCAATTTACTTTCCTTTCGGCCTTCAAAGGGATAAAAAATGAGTAGTAAATAGAATTATTCTGGAACGACAGGCAGTCTTTGACAGCTGCTATGTACAATTTATACATAATTATAATGAAATAGACTGAATCCACGACCAATATTATGCTTTTAAAATGTAAACTTAAATAGTATCTGAGCTCATTGCTGTATTACAATACAGCAATGAGCTCAGATACTATTTAAGTTATAATCATATTTCATATTTTAGAATCAATAATAATATGTTAGTAGAAATTGAAATTTTCACAACCAAAGTTATATTTTTGAAACAATATCGTTGATAATATTAAAATAATACTGATTTAAGGTCTTGCAAAAGGCACAAAAGCTCCAATTTGAATTTAACTTGTCGTACTTCTTCGTTTTTAGCTCTTAGGTTTATTACATCAGCACATTCCACTTATGCTAATGTCACGTGTTCTAGCAGATTCACAAAGCGGAAAAAATATCATTTAAATACGGCGTTATAGATATAATCGTAGCATTATTTAAAGTAATGCTATCATCATTGTTTAGTCAAAGTAAAATATTACCCTGCTGATTATTGGTCATTTGTAGGGATTTTTATACGCTACAATTTTATGCTGCTTGTATCCCGCGACTCCTTTTGAAGGTCTACCAAATTTATGCTTTTCGGAGCGGGGTTGCCACTCCAGCACCTTGAAACCATAACGTCCATCAGTTCTCCGAGCTATGTATCTTGACCACTGTTATTTATACTTCGTAACTTACTTATCTATGTCGGTTACTGTGGTTCTTCTATTGAGTTCCTCGCTTAAGATTTAATCGCATAGAGATAGTACAAAATCTTTATATCACCAGCTGAGTGATTCCAAGCCTTCTTATGAGTTTATAAGTAAGTGATCACGTTTTGCAGCTAAAGATCTTCTTTCGCATGGGCAGCGTTCTTAGAGCTTCACGACATATGTCATCTACAATTCCTCATTGCCTGCAGACTAAAGTTTTCCAACGGTGCGTGACGCCAGACCAAATTATACGAGTATCTGAAGCTATTCACAAATCATTTATAATTTCTATGATGTGATTTTCTCAGGCAGAAAATAATAAATCACAAACATAAAAGTAGCACTTTAACACTCAGACACACACACACGTTCCAAAAGCCTATCAAAAAAATGAATGAAATCCAAACAAATGAGCCCGCCATCGCTTTCTGAGTAAATTTGCAAGTTTCTCGCATCCCTTTCACGCTTGAAGCTTTTTGTACTCGTCTCTCTTTCTCTTAACAGTTCCATAACTTCGCCATTCAATCGCGTGATATTTCATTTATAGTGTTCCTTGGAAAATTTTGTTTTTCAACGTTTGGTATTGTCTGTCTATTTATTATACAGAGGAAAGTTTTTATCGTTTTCATATGAAATGCAGCGACTGAACTATCTAAACCTTAATGATTCTGATGTATAGCTATATTTTGAACGAGATTGCCTATTAGTAGGCAGACCTACTAAAGGGCGACGGAAGGGTGGTAACTAGTCAGAAATTATTAATTTCCAAATTACCCCTGCTGGGGATCGAACTCGGGACCTTCCATTTAAAACCCAACACTGTGCCAGTTCATCATTAATTTTTTCTTTTTCTATGGACATCGCCAAAATTATTAGGCATTCGATTTAGGTGACTCTAGGTTTAGTGAAAATGGGCATTATAAGATGTTCTATATTATTCCTTAATATATTCTAAAGTAGAAATTTTCGCTTGGATTTAGCAATTGAGTAGTGCAAATACTGCACAGAGGTCGTCAATGTAGGTACAAACGAATTTAGCACGCTCTGGCACATATTCCAGCTAACAACAACACAAAGAATATGACAAAAAGTAAATTTACTCTCACGGCAAAAGAGAAAAATAAGGCCCGTAGCACACGATAGCTGCTAATATGACATTCCGAATGTTTTCATAAGTTTTTCAACAGACTAATTCGGTTGGTGTAGAGCAATAGTAATGATAGAGAGAAGAGTCTGGAAATCATAATTTATTACTTGTATGATACTCGTATTTTCCTTTATTGAGTCCTATGAAAAATAATCTAAATTTAAGACCTCTTTAGTATTACCAGAATTAATAGTAGTCAAAAGGTGTCAAGTTTAGGAGGCATGACATGTTACATGGTGAAGTGACCCAGCTTGAAGTCGCATCAGCGGTTCTACATACAATGGACAATTCTGGAAGGAGAAGAGCTGTGATTTTTATGCAATCCATAAAAATCTTAAAGTATATATATTATTATCTAATGCGGGCAGTTTCGCGGTGTCACTGTGTACGTGCCCGAATAACTATTGACAAATAGCGATTGTCTTTCAGTCTCTGCAAAAAGAGCTACATAGCTCCAGTTCTTATTTTTATCCGAGACATTCACTGGGTACTCAGTGTTTATTTATTAAAAAATGTCCCAACATGATCCGAGCCAGACATAAAATTAGGGACGTTTCGTTTATGGTTTACAATACATACGGTGCACTGTAGTCTTAAGACGGTTTTTAGGTTGACGATGGTAACTTATTAAAACCTCCGTTGGCTCGTCTTATCAGTAAAATCCATTGATGTTGCTAGTAAAATCAGCCCTTACGCCGTCACTGCAAATGGCATAACGCACCCTTATGCCCTCACGCCACTGCTCTGGGGTCTAAATTTATTTATTTATACTCTTTATTTGTACACCACTCAGAAAAACGAGACAAAAAAAAGAACAAACACATGAAGAATGAAGCAAAAGGCGGCCTTATCGCTAAGAAGCGATCTCTGCCAGGCAACCTTAGGAAAACTAAAAAAAAATTCTAGAGTTAGTTATCCAAACTAATTTTGTGAATGAAAAAGTGTGTCGTACCAACTAAACAACTGATCAACTTGATTTATGGCATAGAATTGGTTAAAAGGATGGAGAGTAACTTAAACTACTTTGTATACCAAGAAAACATTTCCCACGGTATTTGTAAAAAACGCTGACGAAAAACACGGGCAATAACTAGTGGACAATAATGCAACCTAATGTGGAGTGAACCTGTGTGGAAATGTCTCTTTACTCTTGATATAATAGATGAGTGCTTTTATATACGTATATTGTAGGTGGTGAAAAAAACAAAAGCCGAAAAGGCATTTGAATTCTTCGCAGTGCGTAAAAGAAACGGAAAAGCAAAGCGCATCGGTATATAATATACTAACGATACCTCATAGTTTATTTTTCAGAGGCGAGAGAGTTACAAAAGTATATCAAATAATTCTTGACATTGATTTAATATATTACTACATAAGCTCACTGGATCTTGAGTACCGTCAACTAAATTTTAAAAATCTTCTATGAAATCGTTTTAAAAGGTAGAAAGCGTAAAGGCTTGGATTTGACTTCGTGTAGTCCTAGCCTAAACAACAAAAAGAAGGCAGCCGCACGCGTTGTACAGGGAAATTCAGTTTATACAGCTTTGCAGAAATTTGATTGGCGCACAAAGAGCGCGCAGTATGTTTACCAGTTTTGACGTACCTTTGTTTTTACGTTGGCTTTAATGAAGTTGTCGCCAGCCTTCTAGCGACTGGTGCAAGGTATAAGCGGCCAATATTTGTTTTCGTGGTCACTAAATGTGGCTGGAAATAAAGTCAAAAGTCAAAGTAAAATAACTCTTTATTCTAATAGGCACATATAACGCGCTTTTGATGCGTAGATTACATACAAAATATTTAAATCGTGTGGTGACTACGGCAGATCAGAATACAGCTGTCCCCTCTCCTCTTCCCTCGATCTAACCGACTAAGGGAATATCGTAGAATGGCAGCAGCGTCTTCTGTCTTACTTCTATTATCTACTGCGATCACCAAACCGTCTGCCCAGCGTGGTGATAATGGGTAAATCGATAGGTGGGTGACTGCTGGACTAAATGCTTCTTTGTTTAGTCTTTAGTCCAGCAGACTGTTATAGGCTAGTAATAATTAATGAGATGATGTCGATAAGAAGGCATGGATTTCCCTCTTGAAATCCCTGCCATTAGCTGATGCTGATGATTGTTGATCTGCATTGTAACACCTTGAAACCCAAGCGTCGATTGGTTTATCGGACCACGTATTCGTGCAATTGTAACAATAGAATAGAATAAAATAGATTTTTTTTATTGCAACACAACACAATAGGAAAAATACAAGGACAACAGTAATAGTACTTAGTGCTAGGGTGCAAAGGTGGCCTTATCACTAAAAGTGATCTTTTAAAGGCAACCTGAGCGTACGAAGCTGATAAAAAGTGGAAAGTGGGTGTTGCATAAACGATGTTACTATTATTGGTACCAACCTACCACTTACATCTCCTCTGGTTTGTCTTTTACGCCATTGGTTAATTGGAAGAGATCATAGCGATCGTTTGCAATAAGGCTAGCAAATGTAATATGAATTTTGGTGTCTCGTTTTTAATATATTTTCAGTATTTTTATATCTACTGAAACACAGTTTATATAATACTATTTTAGTAGACAATTAACAAATGGATTGTTTTTTTCTGATTTCACATAAATACCTATTTGTGATGTAAAAGAATGCAGTTAACTTTTGCCAATATTGTTTATGTACACAATTTCTATTGTATTATATATTTGTAGTGGCCCAGTGGTTAGGACTTCGGCTTCACTTTCGAGGCGCCAAGTTCAAAACCCCGCACTCACCTCTAACCTTTCTTCGTTTTAAGTAATTAAAATATCCCTTACTTTCATAATGTGTAAAAAATTCCTCAACAAATAAACAAATAATATATTCATTCATTCATTCAGTAACTATGGTTCTTCTGGAACTATTCATTTCTGATTTTGAAGACACTCTACGCATAGCTTTTTTTATCACCGTCTGAGTGACACTGCGATTTCTGATTAGGCAACAATGGGTCACTAGGTATTTAACTACTAAGTTTTTTTTATTTTTTCCTTAAAAATAAATTCCTTACCTACTCTTGGAGGAAATATGAAATGTATACATTTAAAATGCATACTATAATATATAACATACATATTAAAGCTACTTGCTATTCTAGCGCCCACATTTTATATTCTTAAGATAAGAATATACTAAGAATAAAACACTAATGACTTTTTTTAAAACACTCTACCACCGGTTGTAGTATCTACTTGATTTTTAAATTTGGGTCACGAGATGAAAGCTAAATACGTTTTCTTTATTACATCATAAACTGGTTTAGTGGGACTTAAGTAGAATATAATACAGAGAGAAATGTGATTGCGTGAGTCTCTTTGCGATAAAATGCATAAATAAATGAACTACGACAATACACACATCGCCATCTAGCCACAAAGTAAGCGTAGCTTGTGTTATGGGTACTAAGAGGATTGCGTAATATTTTTATGAATAATTGTGTATTATACTACATTAAAAAACATGCATGTTCATCACACAAACATATTCCAGTTGTGGAAATCGGACCCACAGCCTTGGACTCAGAAAGCAGGGTCATTGTCTACTGTGCCAGTCGGCCGTCACCGAATAGTTCTAAGCTTTGTTTTCAATAAAATTAAATGTGTATTTTAAAAAGAAAATTAGATAATTATATAATAGAAGTAATAGAGGATACTTTCTATCCCGAAATTAAGCTCAGTTCCTTTTGGAGAGGTAATGAAAAGGTTTGACGATTTTACACAAGGACTATATGAAAAATGTTAGAAATGTTCTTCGTTAAACTTTAGCATATAAATCAACAAACAATGCGATTTCGATTCGTCCTATAACGATTACAATTTTTTGTAAGTGATAGGAGGAGCTGAGACTGGTCAGACAGTTCTTTTCAGATTTTGTTTATTCGCATAGATTTTTTTTTGATATAAGAATACAGAATAAACAACTTAAAAATTTCAGTACAACTACACCTAAATTTAATGTCCATGTGTCTCAAAAAACAAAAACAAATGCAGACGAAGTCGCGGGCAACAGCTAGTATAAGTATAAAGAAGGCCTTCTTGAGTCTTGATTTTTCGTAAGATCATTTTGTCATATAACATGTATCAACTAAATCTTTATGTGTTAGAAAGTTAACATCAAGAGTATTTACATCTTTAACAAGTATGTACCTAAAATATAAAAAAACGACACTGTTTAAAAATTGCACCATGCAAGCCTCGAGATTACAGTTTTTCAATAAAGAAAAAACAGTTGGTCTATTATAAACTCATCTTACTTACATCCTTAGGTGGCTGGACGAGATTTCAGCTTTGTTTACTTCATATATTTATGTGTATTAAATAATAAATAATAAGAATAATAAAACTGTAATGTGAAATCTATGTATTTAGCATAAGTTCGTCTAAGTACAAATGGCTCCTAACTCAAGTGGCCACTAACAGTAATTTGTATTTGTAATCGTTTCTAAAGTCGCTTTTACTCGTAAATCAGGCCAAAGTTTATCGAGAATACATCTCGGTTCTCGTCTCTCCGTAGTGAAGGTTTACAATTTAAGCTTCCAATTGGAAAATCATGTGTATACTTTGTTCCCAGTCGAGAGAGGAATTAATTTCAAAAGATGTATCTAGTACGAGCGTTTGAGTTACCCGTTTTAAGATGTTCTCTTTGTGACGCGAGACAATAGTAACTTGTTACATTAGTCTTATGAATTCGCTCAATTATTATGTTATAAGTTCTACCTAAAGGTTTTAGTTCAAACTTCTAGTTTCTGAATCATAACTAACAATACAAATGTGGTTTGTTTGATTGCTTCGCTTTTACGCCTTAACTACTCCAGTTTGAAATTAATACGTTTTATACAGAAAAAAGGAACGGAAAATTGCTTTGAGAAAACGATTCGAGTTGTTTGGCAAAATCTACATTAACGCGAGAAAAGCTAGTATTAGTTAGTAAATGCGAAAGTGCGTCAGTTTCTTTATTTGTTTTTAAAATTGTAAAAAATATATGTAGAAAAAGAGTAACTGCTGCGTTTCTTGCCTGCTTCGGCTCGGTAGAATCAACCTACCGAACCTATGCGTTATAGCTGCTAGGCCTTCTTGAAATAAATGAGTTTGATTTGATACAATTTGTTCTACCACACCACCTGTCTTGGCTAAATCATGCAATGATATTAAAGAAATACGAAACAAACGCGGAAGGATCTAACGTACTGTCTGCGATTTATTTGCTGTTGATGTTAACGATTTTATAGCATTAATTGTGAATGTTAATATATGAACCTATTAGACTAACAAAGCAAAAATTTGTCAACGGCTAGGTGTACGGAAAAATTCTTTTAAGTTTATGCTTACACCTTTAAATTAAGACTTGTGATGTATACTATGTGTAATGAGTTAATAAAATAAATAAATGTGGTTCATCATCACAATGGGTCTCCTCCCACAATGAGAAGGGTTTATGCCTTAGGCACCACACTAGCCCAGTGTGGATCGGTAGATTCCACACGCCTTGACAGATATTATTGAGAATTTCAGTCATGCAGATTTCGTCGCGATGTTTTCCTTCACCGTTCTAGTGATATTTTAATTACTTCAAACGCACATAACTTAGAAAACTTAGAAGTGCGTCCTAAAATTCAAACTCGGCCCCTCGCGAGTCAAGCCAAACGCCTAACCTAGGCTATCACCGCTTCCCGTGATATGGTTAAGCGTCTACATGAAGGATGTTTATTTAGAATTTCATTAAGATATGTTCAGAAATGTTATCCATTCATGATATTAACGCAGTTAGGCTTTAGGTGCTAACCCACTTTAAGAAAGATCATTTCCCAGAATTTCTCATCAAAAATAAATAGCCGTACAATCCCCAAACTTTCTCATTTATCCCCAAATATAAATCTTCACCCGAACTCAAGTGCCCCGACACACCTGACGTAATAGCTTAAAAACGTCACGTCGGAAATCGTATAACTCCCATTTCCCCGCGGCGGCAATTTCCAGATTATTTAACGTCCTTCCGGTGAAATTTATCGTAACGCGCCAAATATGATACTACTTAGATTATCCCCTTGGCAAAAAATGAGGTATGCGCCAAGTTATAAGCCTACAAAATGGAATAACTGTGCATGACGTAAAATTGAAAAAGTTTTATTGTTAAAAGAGCAGTGACCCTAGTAACTGATCAAGTTTCAGAACTTAACCTTATAGTATGTAAAGTAAATCAGTTATTTTTTTATGGAGTTGTCACATTCTGACGTTTTATAGGAGACGGTCTCCCTCGGGCTTCCCTCCTTCTATAACAACTCTTAGAAAACATTGATTTAATGCGTAACTACGGTTAGAAATCAACAGATTTATGCTGACGTCGATGTGGCTTCAAAAAAGAGTAGGTAATGTAAAGGTAAAGTAGTAGAGTCGGATCTTTCAGTATACTTTTAAGTTGAATCGGTTTTAAAAGCGTTGGTCACTACTAAATTAATACATTAGTACTCCACTTATAGCTTTTTTTTAAGTTTTTAATATGACTTTATGGCAAAATATATGGAGTTAAGCCCACTTCACTGTATATACTTAACAAAAATGAATTGAATTGTATAGAGAGCTTTTGTTGCATATCTCTCGGGCTTCTCTTTTATGCTAAAAAATTAAGAATGTATAAAGTAGTTACGCCTGTTGGTTTGTAGTGATTCTACTACCAGTTTCCAAAACAAAACGGCTTCTTCCTTTGTGTCCGCTTTAAAATTTAGCCGAGACATCAAAATGCCGGCTACACTTCACATGTAATTTTGAATTTCCAGAAACGACATTAGCTTAGGCATGATAATCTATCCTATTGCTCGGTTTTACACACTGCCCAAAAACAACTATCAAACCAAACCTCATTTGACGTCATAAACTGTATTTACTTTTACACAACACTTTTTTACGAAAAATCTTTCACGGGGGGGCTCTTGTTTAACTCTACATGGCAGCCAATAAAATAAAAAAACACGAAAAAAAATATTATAAGTGCACACAATTTTTCATCGCGCATCGATAATGACACAACGGATCGAGCCGTCGTCGATGTAATGTGTTTTTGATTGCATTTTATTGTAATCAATTGATTTATTGTACCACCAGATGTCGAGAATGTGTCGAATAATTAATTAATGGATCTGAAGCGTCAATGTAAGTTTTGTGTAAATAAAAACTTCTCATTGAATTTGCCGTTAATCATTTGATGATTAATGTGGTCATACTTAACACTTTATGTTATTTTTTTCTCAAAGCAAACTCACGTAAAGTGAAACGAGCCGCAGTAAATCTTCTTGCCCTTTTCTCAAGTTAAATGTGGTCGGCAAAACAAATATTGTTTCTTTTAACTTGAGGACAGTCTTATTGTTATGGTATAGGTAATGGTATCAACAAGCTACGGTGATAGCCTAGAAGGTTAGGTTTCCGCTTCCTTTTCGGGGGGCCGTATCGATCCCCTACCGGCATCTCTAACATTTCGGAGTTATGTGCGTTTTAATTTGAAGCAATTTATTATCACTTGCATTAACAGTGAAAAAAAACATGGTGATAAAACCTGCATGCCTGAGAGTTCTCCATAATGTTCTCTTTCTCGTGCGGGTGAAGTCCATCAATCCACAGTGGACCAGATTGGGTGGAATACGGCCTTAACCCCTTCTAATTGTGGGAGGAGACCAGTGCTCTGTAGTGGCCCGATAATGGGTAGATGTGATGAACTAACTATGAATCTTCTACAAACGTATATCTAGTATTATCTTTGGTATCATATAATAAGAGCGTAAACTCAGTCCCACCAATGTTTTCTGAACTTTTCTCATAGTTCAGACGTTATGCAGATTTCACCAATCTAAATCCTTTTCATTCTGGGAACCTGACCTGACCTGTGCCTTGTAGTGTGCCGATACTGGGCTTATCTTTATATATAAATTTCTTGTGTGCGTGTGTATGTCACTGAACTCCTCTTAAATGGCTGGGCCGATTTGAATGAATTTTTTGGTATGCGTTTGGTTGGCACCCTGGATGGTTTAAATTCACAAATCAGCCCGACAGAAAGCCCTGGAGTCTGCTACTGATAATATAATATTTGACGGCCGATTGGCGCAGTGGGCGGCGACCCTGCTTTCTGAGTCCAAGGCCGTGGGTTCGATTCCCACAACTGGAAAATGTTTGTGTGATGTTATTCGTTGTCTGGGTGTTTATATGTTTATTATAAGTATTTATGTATGTTATTCATAAAAATATTCATCAGTCACCTTAGTACCCACAACACAAGCTACGCTTACTTTGGGGCTAGATGGCGATGTGTGTTTTGTCATTTGTCGTAGTATATTTATTAATTAAAAAAACATACATATTAAATCTATAGAGGTGAGGTAGATGTAAAAGTAACGAAATATATTATTATATTATTTAATTTCGTTCGTACGTAAGCCATAAACATAATGAGCGACATCGTGCCAGCATTTTAATTTTGAAACATTGTATTTAATAACAAAATAAATGCATAGCAACGATACCATCGATTTCACATAAAGTTATAATGCGCCATCAAACCGTTAGTAAGCGATTCGGAATCAAATTGCTCATTAAGCTGATATGAGATAAAACCACATTCGACACATTGATTAATAAACCGATGCGTTTAAGGGAAAGCTTCATTGGGAATACGTAGCAGTTAGTTATTGCCTGTTCTTCATCCGTTTAGCATTCATAAAGGGTTAAATTTTAACATGTAAAGGGTCATAGGTTAAGACCTATATGATTTAACCTTCGAACACAATTATACCACTTTTTTGTTTCTTATGATGTTTTCTTCTTTTGTCTTAGGTAAAATTTTGTCGCTAATAAACGTTTTATTTTACTTATTTATATAAACAAAAAAGGGAATGCGCCGTTCAAAACCTACTGCGATTGAATAAAATTAACTTTACGACACAAAACCACTAACTACCGCTTAAATATAAATGCGGTCATTAATTTAATTTTCCACTTTCGCGATAAAATCGGGACGTTTTGATCGCACAACACGCGATTTCGTGTTTTTATCACCGAATATTTGCATAATTACCGCGATTGCGCGCCCTTAACTCATTTTTTCGTTTAATTGTTTAGGATATAATTGTTTTATTAATTGCTCAGTAATACCTAATGATTGGATGGACTTGTTAACTTTCAGTTGATTCACTGATTTTTACTACTTCAATTTATTTCAGCTATTTTCCGTGCAGTTTTCCATATTGCTAACCGATTTTCTAATACGGTTAATAGCAGTAGTTGAATAGATCGCAGTAAAAGTTCTAACACGAACGTATTATAAAATAGCTTCTACCTCTAAAAATTTACTGACTTCAATACAAATTTCGCACCCCCTTTTTGCCCCCTAGCAGACGCCTACTATAATCCAACTGTCGACTGTCAGTCAACTGTTTAAAAACAATTAAAAAACTGCTTTCATACAAAATATTAACACATCTGAGTTTCTCAACACATGTAGATTCCCTCGGTGAGATATCAAACGGTACGTTTATCTCCTAAGCTACGTTCACGAGTAGTTTTCACAACAAAGCTAGTTATAATTACAAACAGCAACGTTAGTAATATTATATTCAAATATACTTGTGTCAGAGCTCGTCCGGGGAAGTACTATCGGGTTGGTGATCGCAATTTATGCTACTCGTATTAGAAGCACAACGTAAGCAGCCCGTTCTCCGTTATATGTAGATGGTAGTAGTTGCAGATAATGTGCTAGCGTCCGTTCTTCTTTATATTTCCTTAGCCGCCTCATACGACGCCTGCGGGAAGAGGAGGAAAGTGAAAACTGTATATATGCCGCTGATATTTCAGTTGTAGAGCTTTGTGTGACAGAGCTCGTCCGGGGCAGTACTATCGCCATGCTCATTTCTGCAACTAAGCAGCATTGTTGTAACAAGTACCCCTCGCATTGAACACAGGGCGACATGTTTAAGGAGGACGTGCTCCTTGCATGCCCTCTGTTTATAGACGATGGTTTTTCAATGACAATCAGGCATAGCTGATGCCGTCAATTATAACTAAATAAAATAAATAAATAAATACATAAATACACTACGACAATACACACATCACCGTCTAGCCCCAAAGTAAGCGTTGCTTGTGTTATGGGTACTAAGATGACTGTTGAATATTTTTATGAATAATATACATAAATACTTATAATACACATATAAACACCCAGACACTGAAAAACATTCATGTTCATCACACAAACATTTTCCAGTAGTGGGAATCGAACCCACGGCCTTGGACTCAGATAGCAGGGTCGCTGGCCACTGCGCTAATCGGCCGTCAAAAACTATAAAACAATAACAACTATAAAAAAAATGATGTTTCATTCTTGGGCACAAGCCTCCTCTGTTGCGGTCTTAAAGCCGTGTTTGCTGATGTAATCCCAGTCACCTGAGGCTAACGATCTACAGTGGCTCAGTGCGTGGTCTGTTAACTAAAACAGCTATTATAAATATTTACCTAATTATAATGAAATAAATTACGACAAAGCAACAAACATTCCTATTTTTTGTGTCAAAAGTTTTCTATTTTCGCGACCGTAAATTATCAGATTCGTTACCTAAATAAGCCAACCTAAATAAAGGGGAGGCCCTTTCCCCAACCCACCTGTAACAGCTTAGAAACGTCACGTCGGATGGCGCATAATTCAAGTTACCCCCGCGGCGTAAATTTCAGGTTACTCACCGTTTTCCCGGGGAAAAATTGTCCCTAAATGTACCAAATATGTCTACTTTGATTGGTCCTTTGATAATAGAAATACACACCGTTACCAAGGCGGTGATAGCCCAGTAGATAAAGAAGTGGTGATAATCCAGTAAGTAGGACTTCAACTTCACTTTGTGGGTCCGTGTTCGAATCCCAGTACGTACCTCTAACCTGTCTAAGTGCGTTTTAAGCGATTAAAATATCACTTGCTTCAACGGTGAAGGAAACATCGTGAGGAAACCTCCATGCTTGATAATTATCCATTATGTTTTCAAAGGTGTGTGGAGTCCACCAATCCGCAATGGGCGAGCCGGGTGGACTAAGGCCTTAACCCCCATCTCATCGTGAGAGGAGACCCGATAATCGGTTGATATGATGATGTTGATATGATGATGATCGAAGATTAAATATAGGAGTGTTATCCCTTTTCGACTTTATCCTGTCATGTAAATGTAAATGTTGATGTTGGAAAAGAGCAACTACTGAGTTTCTTGCCGGCTCTTCCCTGTAGAACCTGCTTTCCGAACCGGTGGTAGAGACACTAACATACTTGACGTTTCAAAAGTGCTTATAAAGTAGGCCTACTTGAAATAAATGAATTTGAATTTGAATCAAAATGTTAATATTTTTAATTGTTTAGAACACACATAACTTAAAAAAGTTAGAGATGCGTGCTGGGATTCGAAATCGGCCCCCCGAACGTGAATTCGAGGTCTTACCCACTGGGCTATTACCGCTTCTCATCTTCGATCAAAGATCTTAAATTCTAATAGTTATTAAATTCGTGCATTACAAGCTCTTACTGCTTTTGTTTTAGTAAAGATGAGACCAGTTTTAGTGGTATCTTAATAGGCCCAGGGGGATGAATGGATTGTCGAAAATATCAAATCCAATACAAGAGCGATTCAGTATTCACATAATGGCTTATTAAAAGTTTCAGCCCCGTGTTTACAATTGACCTACAAACAGAAAATCTCATATTGTTCCCTGTCCCTTTCGCACCCGCGCGTTACGCGGACGGCTATCCTTGTTGTTGTCCAAGAGCTGGTGGAAAGCCGCAAGCATCAAAGCTGCGTGAGGATCTAAACTTTATATCTGTCTCTACTATCAGGAAAGTAGAGACAGTGGCTTATGTAATAGGATTACGGCGAACAAAATGTATGTTATTTTTTAACATTTTTCTCACTGAAATGGCCATCCGCTGTACACGCTGAATAAAAAAAAATCCGATGATTTTATTAGTGAAACTTAAAACTTCGAAAAACAGGGAGTAAAAATATTATAAATTATTTTATTAACTTTAGACTGAACGCCACGACACACTTATTCATCGCGGGCAACACCGTGAGCTATAGATAAAGGAGAATGGCAACCATTAAACCTTTAAAGCAAAATATTGAGCGTCCGTATTTACTAAAAAAAGCGAAGCGATGTATGTGAAATTGAACTCTTTCCGTCATCATTTTTCATCATTGTTCGTTACCTAACTTTCCAATTACCGCACCAATCTAGATGAAATTTTGCGTATATTTTGCTGACATCCTGAAATCAGAAATGTAATAGTTTGTAAGCCTTGAAATCTTACGGTCCCTTGGGGATAAAACGAAATTTATGCAGACGAGCTAGTTCACTTAATAAAAAATATATAATTCATACTTTCGTTTTCTATAATATGATAATTATATTATACATTTTAAAACTTAACCCGAAAATGCATCAACGCTAACAATCATGTATATAAGTACCGAGCGCGAAGTTTTTCGCAAACAGTATTAATGAAAGAGTAACCCTACGCCCAGAAATTTAACATTAATTTGGCGGATAGTAATAAAAATGACCTCCCAAAATTCCCACCAACTCTCCGGCTATTACACGCAGGGTAAAGTTGCCCTCTCGAGTTTTAATTACCATTGCTATGCCTGAAGCATTGTATAACATGAATGTATATTGTGTGATTCGAATTGTTGTTAGGCCTATTTTTATCCATTTATTCCATTGTTTTTCATAATGTTGGCACGACCGAGTGCACGATACCAATAGAGAAATGCAAAATACCTATTGTACGGAATATTTTCAATTGTGTACCTTAATTCGCATATTCAAATATTAAAATAAGACTTGTTACTAAATTCTTGATATCAACATCTCTCATATTAAATTCGACCCTCTAGATGTTTCTGCACGGAAGTTTTTTCTACTTTAGGTTATATCATTGCAATTTTCTTAAGGCTCTCAAAGCATCAAAAAATACAGCCTATATAATAAAGATTTTAAACAAACATTTTCGTGTTTAATCAACATTTCTTAAATATAGTTCAACGGGTACATACCACGATAATATTTTTGGAGTAGTAGAGTCCCGTCGTGACCACGATCCATGCAACTGGGTCGAAATATCGACAAATACAACCCGTTGAACTAAAGTCAGCCTATATATGTTTTAATTTTCCTTCATATTTTCAAAATAAATGGTTAAAATCGATCCAGTAGTTTTGGAGGCAATTGGATACAAACAAACAAATAAAGAAATCGTTCCTTTTTATAATATTAAATATCAATCTTATATCAAGAATAAGCAAACTTTTAGGCCTACATTCACAAAAACTAATCTAGGCAGGTCCGCCCCGATAAATAGAATTGTCTCAGCCTACAATTGTGCATTTAAAGAAGCTGATTTAGATATTTTTCACAATTCCGCTCTGAGTTATAAGCGCAAAATTAAAAAACTGTTTGTTACGTAATCCTCTTTTATTTTTATTTTTATTTTATTTTAGTTTGAAGTATCTTTTATATGTTTTTTTTTTAAATTTATCTCTTTAGTTTTAGGTTCTGTATATTGAAGAACGTCTATATTTCATGATGCATGCAGAGTTAGCCTGTAAGTGGTGTATACAATGTAAAATTCAAAATATTACTGTTATGTTTATAATAATTTTAAAACATTGTATATAACGTTGGCTTCCTAAATAAATAAATAAAGTTGAGTAATTGACCTGGCGTTAATCTGCAACAAAAGCACAGAGGACGCTGGTGTCCGTTATATACCGTTTATTCATTTAGCCGTTATGTTGTTTATACTTAATCGCAGACTATCGTCTTACTCGTTTGTAAGATAAAACTTGTTGACAACATCTCAGTAGTCTATTTTACGTAAAAAAACAAAAAGAAATAGACTTATTTCATAAAAAATACAATGACTTTAGGCGTAAAATTATTGACACTTTTAATTGTTCTATCTGACATTTCAGGATAAAAATAAAATAAATACTTGACTTCTTATGTTATCAAATATTAAAAATTTAATAAGCTTAAACTTGGACATTGATGTAAATTTTTGTTTTTTTAATTTAATTTTTAATTTTATTCTTAACTTAATATGATTTTTTTATTTTAATTCTATTTATATTTTTAACATTATTAATTAGTAAAATATTTTTAGACATTTATTTTGTAATGCAGTTATATATAAAATGTAATTAATTTTGAAATTATTTGTAAACGTTGTGAAAACCTGTAATAAGCTGAACATTCACTTAGCTCGCAACGTAAAAACTTGGACAAGAAAAAATGTATTAGCGGTTGGTTTTCCTAAATAAATAAATAAAATAAATAAACTAAATGACATCTGTATATCGGTCGATGCAATGCATAAGTTACAACAAAGTTGTGTCAAAGTCTATTTATTTAAGTCGAAGTTACTACACAATTGTAAGTTTCTTAATAAAGAAGTTGCTTGGAAGCAATCGGTTAGACTGTCATCTTCAAACAAGATAGTACGATTGTAAAATGTTGATTAAAATGCAACTGCCGACTTATTTACCTGCCTTTTCTCGACAGTATCTTCCATTCATTCCAGTGTAGTGTGGGTATAGTATAGGTAGTGTATCTACCACTACCAACAAATAGAATTAACTATTCTTAAACGATATATTAAAACGATTGTTATTCCATTATAAGTTAGCCATAGACTGCAATCTTACCTGGTAAGGGACATTGCAGTCAAAGTTGTAAGCGGATTTATCCGTTACGGGTATAGCAGTTTTATTAATCTCACAACATCGCCCATCTCCGTTTAAGTTGCAGAATGTGCTTTATGGTCCCTTGCTAAAGTCTCTCGCCTTATTTCAGGGCACTTAATTCTCTAAATTTCAACCCGAATAGCAAAAATTTATAAAGGAACATTGCGTGAAATATGAGCCTCATCAACAAACAATAATAATTATGCAATGGGCATTTACGATTAATAAATAATCGTAAAAATTTTAAGCGTTGATAGCGCATTGGGTAGGAGCTTTACTTCACTTTCGGGGGGCCGAGATCGAATCCCAGCATCTCTAACTTTTCTGAGTTATGTGCATTTTAAGTAATTCAAATATCAATTGCCTCAACGGTGAGCGAAAACATCGTCAGGAAACCTGCATGCTTGAGAGTTCTACATAAGGTTCTCGTAGGTATACGGAGTTCACCAATCCGCACTGGGCCAGCGCGTCTATTTCTGGGAGGAGATCCGTGCTCTGTAGTGGGCCAATACTGGGTTGATGAGATGCTGATGATGAATGGTTATTTCGTCTCGGTCATTACCACCAATAGACATCATATATTTCCACAGCAAGTTTACACTTTTAACGTACAACCTTTCGAATTTCAATCAACCCCTTAGGTACTCCGCTGAACAATTTTTAATTAAACGAAAGAAACACAAGAAGTCTTAGTTAAACGCGGCACTAACTGAGATATCAATGTTAGCTAGCGTAAACTTCTAATGAAACAACCTAACCTCGGAATTCTCAGCTCAGCTGCAGTCAGGTCGCTGAAAGAAAAGAGAAAAAAAACTTTCTCAAAAGTAAATTTACGATCGGTTAAGCAAACCGGCGAAGTTTCATGTTGCTAAGACTCTCTTGACCTAATTTCAAGAGATGCGGCGGAAATATTTGGGTAAAAACTATCTTCGCTCTTTATTTTTGCTAGTTATTTTCTTAGTAGCAAAGCGAAAAATAACTTTTTATTATTTTTCTTAATAGAGCAACGCATTTTTGTTCTTTATAGTCTGGAAAATTCAAAAATGCTACGCTGAGTATAATAATGCCTTTATTTTTCTTCCTTATATAATATACGTGGCGTTTGTATTTCTGAATCATATTTTTAGTCCTGTACACAGTATTAAGACTGTGTTTTCATTTATGTACGCCTGGTGTATACATTTTGTTGGCGACGTCGCATAGACATATACATACAGTTCGAAATAAAATACTGCAGAATGGAAGATAGTCTCAGGGACAAAATACTCAGGGATAATAGTAATGAGAGGTTGGGTTATCCAAAATCCGGACATGTTAAGACAAGTAAGGCTGTGAGTTCCCGAGGGACATGTGTGTCGTGAAGGCCGCACTGCTGGAGCTACCGATTGGGCCGATAAATATTAAAAGATGCTCCAATGATTCGCGCCATCCCCATCCTCAATGCTGTAGCAGTTAATGTGATTTGAATTGTTGCGTTCTGAGTAAATTCATAAGAATCGCAATGAGTGGTATTTGTAGAATAGGAAATAGTTAGAAGAGAAGATGATAGAAGCGGTGATAGCGCATTGGGTAGGAGCTCGGTCTCACTTTCGGGGGCCGATTTCGAATCCCAGCACGACCCTTTTCTAACTTTTCTAAGTTTTAAGTAATTCAAATATCACTTGCTTCAACGGTTAAGGTAGACATCGTGAGGAAAACTGCATGCCTGTTCGACATAGTTTTCTCGAAGGTGTGTGGAGTCCTCCTATCTGCACTGGGCCAGCGTGGTGGACTACGGCCTTAAACCCTTCTCATTGTGGGCGGAGACCCGTACTCTGTGTTGGGCCGGTAATAGGTTGATGTGAAATGAATGAAGCGAAACGAAATGAAATGAAATGACACCATACCTATATGTTGTATCTTTTATTCAGCTACACTATCACATCACTTTTAAGTGTTCATTAATGATATATGTCAGAATAAAATAAATAATTTCATTTCTACATTACAAACATTTCATTTAAAACGGAAAATCTATCATCAATATATTCCCTGCACCATTAAATTCATTTACCTACTTTGCCTTTGGTCATCAATTTTATTGACTTTATAGTCTAATGTTTTGGTCAACCGAACTTTCTCATCCATCAATTTCTGTAAATCATCATTCATCACTTACATTTTAGAAGGTTCAATTCATTTGTTCCACTGTGTCCCTCCCAGATCTGCTGCGACCGCCATTTTATCGAGGTTTAAATTATGCCTAATGTTTTTCAATTCAATATGGGTCTTAATTTCAAACAAAAGGTAAATGAGGATATATTATGAAAATTAAGCGTCATTTGCTATACTCCGCGAAAAGTAAAAAAATCTTTATGGTGTCATTTATAATTTCTTCAATCCTGTAACTCCACACCAAACATATCTTCGGCAATATACCCTTTACGCACGTTTCGCATCCTCAGGATATGTTGACGTTACATGAATAATTGTTAACAATTGTTAATAATTGTTAAATATTTTTAACTTTTCTTTATTATAAATAACTCCATACCGTTTCTCTTACTTTCCGCGGAGTACAGAAAAATTAAGCTTAGTTTTCATAATATTTCATGGATTTCCGCAACGTAATTCCTACTTCTATCCAATATGGAAATGACAATATTTTCAAAGCTTTTGTTTAACTTGCAATGTTCGTTTGTATGCTAGTTCCCTAAATCTTGCTAAATTTTGCATACACGTATAGTTTTCATAACAAAAATAAAATTCAAATATGGCGGATAAGTAACACATATTTTGTATGCACCTGAACATCATTAAGAAATGGCCGTTGAACGAAAGAGAAGTTGTTTCAGTCTTAAGCTGCCATCAATTTGAACCTTCCACGATAGGCAGATTTAAAACAGTGAGGCATCATTACGGTTCTCAATTGGCATTTAATAATATATTTTCTATGTGTTTCCTAAGTAATTTTCTGGAAAAATCTGGAAAACCCCATTTCCCAAATTCCTTTTCTATCCAACTTTTGAACCTCAATGCCTCCACAGCGTCTACCAGGGTGGCAGACGTTTAAAAGAGGCGTTCACATCACTGTTTGTCCGGGACAAACCGCGGGATCGATTCCAATCTAATTCGACGCGACGTAATTCGTTTCCTAACCGTTCATCCAATGGCGTGTAATCTAAAATTAGATAAGTAAACAGAAATACGATCTGTCTCTGGACGTGAAACTTTCTAAATTACTCCGCTTCGATCAAGATTATTGATGTCTTCACTGGGATAAGGTTCGATTAAACTACAACAAATATTGCTTATTGAAGGTGACAAATCACTAATTGGATGGGCCCGCCCACCGAAAGATAAGAGTGGGTGTTAATTACCTAAGCTCACTAAATTGTATTAGACTAGTGGTATTTCTCAGGCCCATATACATATGTACGATGAGAGATGTGTAATGTACCTACTTGAAATTTACACTCTCCACTGTCAGTATATTTTATTTCAAAAAACTCTTGCGTGTTCTCAAAAACGCATATCCGATGTAATTTTTCTTCGGCGTTAGTGCCAAAATATTTTTTTTAAGCATTCAAATGAATATAAATTGAGTTAGATAAATGACAACGTTAAATACAAATATCTTTTTAATACAAATAACAATACCTGAATACTCCGCAACACCTTATTCCTATTCCTAAAATACCAACTATGTTAATTAATATCACTCAACATAGACGTCTCGTCTCCGACAAGAAAGTATTACTAATTAAGAATGTAATGCTTTACTTAATAAAATGAAATGCTTGAAAGTAAAGAGTTGGTAGGTGTTTCGAACGGGAGGATTTTTCATGTAATTGTTTACTTGTGTATATGCCTGTTAAATTTCTCCTGAAAAACTTCTAAACCAATTTGGATACGGTTATGCAAAAGCATTACACAGGAATGCCCTCAGAGCAACACTCATATAATATGATGTACCGATTTACGAAGCCTCTAAAAGGCCTTCATAACATTTAAATTTATAGATTCGTCGTTCAAAAATAGTTGAAGAAAGTGTTCAGAAACGTGCGACTCGTCCTTGCGATACGCTTGCTGCGAATTTAAATTATGGACGAAAAGATTGCCCCTCCATTATTCATTTCCGGTCCGCTGTTTTCTTCTAAGGCTTTTATTTAAAAGGCTTTGGATACAAACCAGCATTGGAAATGTGCATGACCACAAAAAATTATAGTTTTATTCAAAAATATTATTTTTGTTGAACAAATTCCCTATCCTGATAGACACTTTTAATTCATATAATAGCCGATTGGTGCAATTGGAGGTGAACCTGCTTTCTGAGTCCAAGGCTGTGAGTTCGAATCCTACAACTGAAAAATGTTTGTGTGATAAACATTAACGTTTTTCAGTGTCTGGGTGTTTATTTGTACATCATAAGTATTAATGTACATAAATTATTTATCAGTCATCCTAGTACCCATAACACAAGCTACGCTTAATTCTGGGCTAGATTGCGATGTCTGTATTGTCGTAGTACATATAAAAAATATATATTATAAAATTCCTGCATATTTAAAAAACATCATCATAATCATCCGAATGGACGTCCACTGCTGGACAAGGCACTGATCTTTTGTAGGGAGTTCCACATACTACGGTCTTGTGCCGCTTAGGTCCAGAGGCTCCTTTCGCTTGATGTCATCCATCCACCTCATTGGGGGTCTACCGACGCTGCGTTTACGGATGCCGATGAAGGTCGCCGTTTCAACACCTTGGAATCCATCGGTTTGCCGAACTATGTGCCCAACCCATTGCCACTGCTAACTCTGGTTCTTCTACGGGTCTTCTCATTCCTGATTTGATCACGTAGAGATACTTCAAGCATAGCTCTCTCCATTGCCCTCTTAGTGACCCTGAGCGTTCTTATGTGGCCCATAGTTAGCGACTACGTTTCAGAGCAATAGGTCATAATTGGCAACAAACTTATAGAAGTCTTTGGTCTTCAGGCACTGAGATATTCTGGCCCATCCGAATTCGGTTCGGCTGTTCGCCTCTTTATTGAAAAAACACAATAGCTTACAATTTTTGGCCCGACTCGAGATTGTAGTTAAACATACTTAACACGAGAATGTGTAGTCGTAATCAAATCGTTACAGCCTTTGGATAATGTTAACGAATACTGGTAAGGAAGAATTACATAAAAATATATTATGCTATTGTATTATTATACTGAAAAATATTCATGTTCATCATACAAATATCTTAAAGTTGTGGAAAGTGAACCCACATTTTGGACTCAGAAAACAGCGTCGCTACCCACTGGGCCAATCGGCTCAGAATATTTATACATTTTATAATATTACCTCTCATGTATATGGAAAACAGAAATATATTAACATCGACCCGGAAAATAGCTGACTACATATAAAAATAGATTGTTTCGCCCCGATTCAATATACCGAAAAACGTATCTAGGAAAATGAAGTTATCAGGAATCACGTGATCGAGCACTATAATTCATGTTTTATTCAAAAGTGAAAAGAAAACAGTATTCTTTTTCCTCATTTTCCTGCCAATATTTTTTGATACCGGTTTTCCGTTGCCTGTGTATATTTAATAAGAAATATTTTAGTTTACCTTTTCAAACGCACGATTGTCGGATTTCTAATTTTATTTACTGCCTAAACCACGTTCACGAGCTTATAAAGTCAAAGCCAAATATTTTTGTAAACAAAGAGTCCCATAGATGGCAATTTTGATGCGCCGATTACATATTAAATGTGTACCTGGTAGTGAGATGATGGCGATAACTACATTCGTGAACTTAAAAGGAAAGCTACGATGGTCCCAAGTACGCCCAGTTCTATATATATATGTATATACCCATAACAGACTATGCCAGGTTTTTTTTGTTATAACCATCTCAAACCGTCATTAAAAAGCGGTGATAGCACGTTGGGTAGGAGCTCGATCTCATTTTCGGGCCGGATTCGAATCCCAGCCCGCACCTCTAACTTTTAAATTTAAAAAAGTTATGTGTGTTCTAAGTAATTCAAATATCACTTGCTTCAACGGCAACCGTGCTTAACAGCTGAATTTAGGATGGCGGTAGAACTTTTCGGACAAACACTGACAAAAAAATGTTTTATTCTACTGCTTTCTCAAAGATCCCAATTGTTAAAATGTAAATAAACAAATAAATAATAAACTACGACAATACGCACATCGCCATCTAGCCCCAAAGTAAGCGTAGCTTGTGTTTTGGGTACCAGGTTAAAATGTTCATCAGGTATAAGGTACCAGATGAACATTTTAAGGAATAATTTTATTTATTTATTTATTTATTCACTTTATTGCACAACCAAAAAAAAAACGGTTTACGAAAGGCGGTCTTAATACCAGCCAACCTCCGGAGGTGCGAGAAAAACGAGTGAGGGTGTGGCCAAAAACTTTTGGAAGAACAAAAATACATTCAAATAATGCACATAACCCAGACACTTCAAAAACATTCATGCTCATCACACAAACAATTTCAAAACAAGCAGTATCCTATTAACGAATTACTAATTTTATGTAACTTTGAATATTGCACTGAAAGTTTATTATTGCAACTTCCTTGTTTGACAAGGAACCCTAAAGACAATTACTTCAAATGTATGCTCTGTTGTTATTGTATTACAATAGAGTCTCTGAGAGGCACCGCTATAAATAATGGCCGCATTTCGCTTGTTTATCCTCTATTTATTGAGCTATAAACATTCGCTTGATACATTCCGTATCAATAATATACTTCTCAAACAAGAGTTTATTTTATCTATCTAGTTCACAGTTATCCTTCGCCTACCAGGATCTTTGTTTTACCCAAGGAAGCTTACAACAATCCAAAGATTTCCTTTTACTCTTTATTAATTTATAAATCAGCTAATATCCATTAATTGAATTAAATTAAAAAGCATAATTATAATAAAATAGCGTACATTTAAATGTGCGCTAAGAAACACGTATCGATGTTACCAAAATGGTATTCAAACGACACATTAGTTATCAGTTTTATAAACAAAACTATTATTACAGAAACAATTATTAGTATTATTATAGTATATTATTTTCTTTAAAAGTAATAATAGTAGTATTAAGCACATAAAAGCTTGTCTATACTAACTTCTTCAATAAGGGTATTAAATCTTGACTTGACTAGTAAAATACTATAATTAATTTTAATTCCAAGATGGCCGCCAAAACTAAACGGTGAATTATGTTTTTTTAAACAACTACTTCAATAAGAGCAGGTATCGAATGACGAAACAAACATTTTAAGTCAGATTATTTAAATTGTTAAAGTTATATTATTGATATATATATTTTATACCCATCTAAAGGTAATTTATCTTGAAAAACACGGGCCATAACTTTTTTTAAAACATGGACCTGTAAGAAAATGGTTATATAACCTATAACCTAAAATAGATTTTTTTTTCCTATAAAATTCATTATTTGGCGTGCAATGAGATAACTATTGTTGATACATAAAATTACTACATTATTATGACAGTACTTTTGAAAAAAAAAATTTGTGCATGTAACCTGTACGCGAGATTGAAGTAAAACTTAAACTATTATTTATTAATGAACGAGTAAAATGTTCACTATTTCATTTTATATTCTATTTTAAATTCATTAATATCACTTTCACAATTTATAAATATTTTCGTTTGTTAAATAGAATAATTGAGAGTAGAAAATTGAAGGTTTGATAAGCACGTGTCAATATTACCTTTTTATTAAATATTATAGAATGTCGCAATCGTCAGAAAATTAACTAATAATTTTAAATGAGTATATTTAGAGTTTATCAAAAAACTTTGCAATTTAAAAAAAAATTTAAAACTGTTGAACTTTAATTAATTTTGCTTTTCACAATTGATCCGTTTGAAAATATTGGAAATAGATAATCCTAATTGACTATGATATTTGCCACTAGCTGGCATATAAGTCAAGAAGCGTGGAGTATATGACATATACTTACCGCCACTCCAAATTATAATTTTTGATAGCGGAAACTACACAGACGTCTGACGTAAGCGTTACTTCCAAAAAAATCTGATTTACTACCTAGTCGCGCCTAAAGAAGTTTGATTAAAGTTATTACAGGATTTATGACTCAAAAACCAGTGCTATAAAGTCCACTTTACTTTGACGACAGAGAGCTTAAAACTCAAATACGGCTTCTCGATTGCGAGGTTGTATTTAGCCTACTGGTAACTCGGGAGGTATTCGAACAAGTGACTAATGAAACTGTGTTAACCTCTAGACTAAAGAGGCAGTCTTGACCTGACGAGGCTGTAACTCGTAAAAATGTTATTTTTCGTAACATTTGCCATTACACACCGGGAGGATAAATTCAGAACGCAAATTGGATCAAGACGTCACGGGTGATCGCTAGCTTTGCATAATGTTATTTGGCACGCGGCGCGCGGGTCGGGGCATTTGTTACGCGTGAGGTGCGACAGTGGAAACAAACAATTTCACTGATTATTAAATTACCAACAAACTGAGAATAGTGTTCTAGTTTGGTTCTTAAACACTGGCAAATTATTTGAACACTATATTCGATTAACTCCTTTGGTGCAGTGGTGAATGCTGTGGTCTTATAAGTGAAGGGTCCCAGGTTCAATCCCCGGCAGTGAAATTTATAATTTCGGAATTTTCTCTGGTCTGATCTGGTCGGAAGTTTCGATTCTGGAGTGCCAAAATGTGTTATAGTAAAAAAAAAGTTTTGGTATTTTTAAGAAATAGGTACTAAGGTTTAGTAGTTAATGTTAAAGTAAAAACAAACAAATCTTGACTCTTTATAGTATAAGTATAGAAGTATAGACAAAGATAACTCTAAAAAGACAATATTTATAAGTCCTTACTTAAAAAAGAATACTTAAAAAAAAATTCGGACTAAGTATAAAAACATTGACTTTGTGAAGATAGAGTCCCAATTTGTGTGAAATTTCATTTTGCACGGACATTTATATCAACAGACAGCACACCTAGTATATTATATATAAAAGGGTTCTCGATTTACGTTTTGGAGATACCAAATATTGTTTAATTCCAAAGTTTAACATACCGAACTTCCCCCAAAAGTCTTATCCATTGCGGGTTTTACAAAAATTCGATAAAAAAGTCACGGAAAAAAAATAAAAATATGCTTCAAAGTGGTACATAACATAATTTAACCAGCACGCCACTTATGGAACCGTACGGTAAAATGTCTCTATTTTCGATCCCATTAAAACCCCCCCTATATTTACCCTGAGATTGGGGTATCTTATTTCCCGTCCTGGATATGTCAAAGATAATTTATTTTCCTTTAAACCAATCTCTTTAATATACGAGTCAGGATGTTACTACGTAATTTATTTACGACAGCACCAAGACACTTAATTTATTTTTCCCCCTCATTCCGCTTTTCTTTATTTTGATACCTAATGGCAGTGACCTAACAAATATAGTAACATTTAAAATCAATGCCTACTGAGTTTTTTAAAATAAAAATTACACTTTTAATATAATAAAATTTACTAAAAATTATATTTAATCATATTCAATTTTTTATTTATAAACAAAAATAACCTATGTACTAAAAATAAAACTAAATGAAATCTAAAACGTCTTCGAAACCAACGCAGCGTGGCATAGTACTTAAGATGCTGCCAGCATTGCCCCTTTGAAGTACCAAATAATTATTTTGCCTTTTGCTTTTGCCAGCTCTAGGACGACCGGTAGACTCGGTAACTCTTTTTGTCCATTCATTAAAAAGAGCTCGAAGAATATTTCCGACGAATTCGCCTTTAAAAAAAAAAAAAAATCGAAATCCATTCATCCGTTTGGGAAATACGATGCCACAGACAAACAGACACACTTCTAACACTCCGTCGTTTTCACGTCGGGGTTAAAAATAAAATAGAGCTAGTATGCAGAGGATTCTTTTGGCAGTTATGCTGTCTCTAACAATAAAACGAAATAAAAATTCCTTCGTCACAAATTCACTCTGAGTTGTATAACGTACGAAAATGCAATAGTTGCGAAGCAAGTTCACTTTAGAAAGGATCTCAACTGACTATTCGTTATATCGAGAAGGCTTTTCTGCCAGACTCACATATTATTATCAACACGAAGCTCAAACGACTGCTACCAGTAACGTTGTAATCATTAGCCTATAACAGTCCACTGCTGCACTTAACTCCTATTCCGACGGGGGGGTTCTCCCATAATCACCACGCTTTGCAGACGGGTTGGTTTCACGACCCTGACGATCAGATTACTACTGACAATGCTCCCTATCAGAACACACAATCAACCTATGCACAGCGTCTTCGCCGGCGAAGACGAGGTCCCCGACTTCTAACGTCAACCGGACGTGGGCTCGCACCACGTTCTCGGAAGCGTGCGGATTAATCACCGTCCGTAACCCTTTCACTCCAATCGTCGCCTGAGCCGAGGTTCGGCCTCACATGAGGCGCCCTCAGACCGACGATCCCTTCGCTTCTTCGAGCCCTAGGGTTCAAACTCTTCCTGGCAGAGCCCCATTCCGAGGCTCGCCAAAAAAAAAAGACGGGTTGGTGTTATTTGCTAACAGGACGCTGCTGGTAGTTTCCCGTTACATTCTCTCAGTCTTCTCGCACGACGACATGACATAGAAAAAAAATTATTCTTCCAAATTGTCTTTCGGTTTTATACATCTTGCGAAACTATCCGTTTTCACTTGATAAATGCCATAAAATATTCAACTCTCTACCTATTATAGTTAATGACATACAGCCGACAGACAGATGGACAGACGGACAGTGCCAGCTTTTAAATAGGATCCCGTTGGCACACTTTAGGTATGGAATCCTATAATGACGAATCAATGAATCAAGATTAACTCATTAAAAGACACTGGTTCAGAATGGTTAAGGCTGCATTCCACCACGCTGGCCAAGTACGAATAAGTAGACTTCACACAGCTTTGAAAACATTCTGGGTACTCCCGGCCATGCGATATCCTCACAATTTTTCCGCTGTTAAAGCGAGTGATATTTCATTGCCTAAAACGCACAGTTCTAAAAGTTAGTGTGCTAATAATAGAGACAGCTAGGCTTTTATCGCTTCAAATACTGATAAAAACTTTATTTTCCACCCCACAGTCAAATATTTCTTTATTCTATATAACCCCATAGCGTTGCTCCGGTCTCAACGCTCCACAGTTGGGTGGTAAATATAAATGAACACGTGCCTACTTCCATCCAATTTTATAATGGCTCAAACCGAATAACAAACACAACGGACCGTTAAGCTAATTGGTCGGGGCGAAAACAAACCGACTAATTAGGACGTGTGTACCGAATAGCTATAACAACAAACAAGGAATATGTTGGGGAAATCAGTTACAGGCATTAATATAAATGGGTTGTGCCCACCAATTTTTAAAGTCTGCCTGCCGCCTGCTTCTCTCAAGCAAGGACACTGTGGGATAGGAGCAGGCTACTTGGAGGCAGTCCATGATCATCTACATCATGTCAACCAATGGACGTCCACTGCTGGACATGCGTTCGCAATACTATGTTGAAAACGAGCAATCAGCTGAGTTTCTAGCCGGCTCATTTCAGTGGAATCTGCCTTCCAAACCGGTGGTAGAGTCACTACAAACAGACTGACTTGACGTTTTAAAAGTTCTCGTAAAGTCGACCTACTTGACACTATATACTTCTTGTGCCCCAGCGCCTACCTGAGACTCGTTTAATGCCATCAGTTCAGCGTAATCAAAAAATGGCAATAAGAAATTCAACTTGTAAACTATTAATTGCATTCTAAACTTTATTTATAAGTAACATTGAATTCAAATTAGACATGGCGGTGATATTCTTGCGGTTACTTCAGGTTCACTTTTGGGAGGGCCAAGTTCAAATCCCAGCACGCAACTTTCAATTTTCTAAGTTATGCGCGTTTTATGCAATCAAAATATTACTTGTTTTAGTGAAAGAAAACGTCATGAGCAAAACCTGCATGCCTAAAAGTACACCAAAATGTTCCCTTTGAAATGTAAAGTTCAGCAATTTGCACTTTGCCAGCATGGTGAAATGAAACCACAATGAAACCAGTCTCATTGTGGGAGGAGACCCGTGCCCTGTAGTGAACCGGTAATGGGTTTGTAAAATGATTATGATTGACAAATGAAACTAGTAAACTATAAAATAAATTCTAAAGCAGTGATATAGAATTTAAATTAGAACACGGGATGTGACAACAATTAACTATGCTAGTTAGTAAGTGAGCAAGTAGCATGTTCTAGACGGGGTAACAAGCTAATTGCGAGAGAATAAGCAAACACCGCGAAGCACCGTGTTAGTAAACCTTGTCGATTTATTACACATTCCGCGTATATAAATTGTTCAGCCGAGAGTTTAGCGTTGAGTTGAAGTTTTTGTGTAAACATAACTTGTTATAATGAAAATATCAAACTCGCGGGAATTTTAGTCCGCGCACGCTTGAATAGTTTTGCACCCGTCTGGGATCTTCTGCCTTAAGCTCGCTGGTATGATGACAGCAACAAAGAATCGCTATAATATTATATTTATCTAATGATATAACAATATGTCCACCAATCCGCACTAAGGCAGCGTGGTGGACTACGGCCTTAACCCCTTCTCCCTGTGGGAGGAGACCCATGCCCAATAGAGGACCGGTAATGGCTGGATATGATGAGGCTTAACACAAGTCGATAGACAAAGAGTTGCACGTTGCAGGAAGTGTTCATTAAACGGCCATTTTTGTCATCATTAATTTCATTACTATAAAAAACGTAGTGTACTTAATCGAAACTGGAATGTGACTGTAATTAAATTTTCTCGCTGTACAGAGAATCAACTCTTTGAACACTAACAGGCATGCAACTACTAAACTATTGAATTACTAACAACCGCAACGCAGCGGTGGGCTAAGTTAAATTTGCAAAAATGGTTGGGACGGTCACTTTACTGTAACAGCATTTTGCTCGCAACTTTCAGTTCAAACTAGCAATGCCTGTTACATGAAAACTCTCTGAAATTAGTACCGGTACTATTTTGATATATAAACCAGTTTCCAACTTGTCCATACTAATTTTATAAATGCTGCATGCTATCTGTTTGTTTGTTACCTAAGTTTAGCTCAACTGGTGCAATTATCTTAAAGAAATTTGGCACATAACATCTGGCACTTGCATCCTGGAGTATCATAGCATACTTTTTATCCAGTGAAATCTATCAGTTCCCGCAAAAATTTAAAAAAGCGGAAATAATGCCAATTTAGTCACAGGTTTCTAACAGCTAGTTTTGCTCTTTTACTTGCTTAGTTTTTTTGAATATATACTTACTATAATGTAATACCTTCATGAGCAACGACAGTAAAATGTCTTTAATTACACAGTTTTTAACTTTTCTCTACCAAAAATATACCTACGTAGGTACCTCGGTTCTGAACACCAAACTACAATGTCTATACGGTGTCTTCTGTGTCGTCTTACAACAGCGACATACCTAATTCGTCCAATATCTACTTTCATTAATAAAAAATAATAAACAAAAATAAATATTAAGAAAATTGTATTAATAGTTTAATGTATTATAAGCATTCTATACTGAGTTTTAGCAGCGCAGTAGCGGTGGAGGTTTGATACAATGAATTCGAATTGGTATATTTTTTTGAAAAGCTGCGTCCAATTTTCTTACGTTTTAATTTTTTTATCACTTGTGCAGTAATTATTTCGAATTTAGCTTAGAGATTCTTAAGATCGGATTGATTAATGTGGCTATCAATGTTCGACTACAAAAAATTAACCTTGTATATACTTATCACTTTCTTTGTCTCGAATTATACTTCAAGTTATCAAGTGTTACAATGAATGTTTGCACCTCTCACGACCAGCCCCGCTAAACATCAACTATAATATATCCAAAAAGATAAAGAGTATTAAAGACAATCTGAGCGCAAGCAAAAATTAAGCCCCACTCGTTACCCTCTAAGCAATTAGGGTCGAGAATCCCTTGATAGGGTGGCTAATAAAGAAGATTTTCTCCGACTCACGGGAGATTTAGATGAAGGGCGTATCAGTATTTATTATAACTCATGAGCTACGCACTCGTACTCTTATACCGCCCCTAAGGTTAATTCACACAGGCGACGCTAGGTAAAGAGACAAACCAAGACTATTCGATCATATATGTTTTTATCGCAAGACAAAAAGACAAACCGAAACGATACGATCATATATATTTTTGTCTGTCTAAAATATACATAATTATTTAAATATGATTTATAAATATGCACGCTTGGCAAAACGTCGCAACTTCATAATATAGTTTTATACACTCGTCGTTGGCTCACCAACCCGCACTGCAGTAATATGGCGTTCTTGTTCCTAAAACCTCTCCCCTACGGTAGTGGAGGTCTCAGCCTTATAGGAAGTTAATAGGCCCTTAGCTTGTGTTGTGGGTACTAAGGTGACTGATGAATATGTTTATGAATAAAACACATAAATAAATATAATTTACAGATAAACAACCAGACATTCATGTTCATCACACAAACATTTTCCAGTGGGAATCGAACCCATAGCCTTGGTCTCATAAAACAGGGTCTCTGCCCACGGCGCCAATTGGCCGTCTACGAATAATGAAGATGATTAACTTTTCATGTTACAAGCCCGCTTCACGCTGTTAAAATCATAAGCTAAAAACAATTTGAAAAAAAAATAACTTTACAAGTCGTATCGCGTCGCTGCCAGTCTGAACGGACCCTTACACTGACATTAACGTTTCTTATCCTAGTTAAAGCCTCTTCCTCCTTTTTGTATGTTTGCCGACTCACGAGAGATAAGAAAGGTAACTTCTTGTGAACATCCATACAAATATGTGAGTGTGTCTGTCTGTTTAAACGATCCTGGCGCCGAGTGGATTCCTGTAATTTCAATTCCCACTTTATTTTAATTTTATTTATTTATATATATGTACAAAAACAAGGTTTACTATGACCCACAAATATTTGAAGAGATTCAGGTAAAAAGTCGTCATTTGGCCTTGGTGTGGCTGAGTATCTGACTCCTAACTAGTTATAACTGTATTTAGGATATCACATATTCTACCGCGGACTAGTGGCATGAACAGGATTCATATTTTAAATACTCTAATGTAATGTACTGTTAAAGTGCACTGTTAAAACACATCACTTATTTCTTAGAACTTAATATCAAAACATGATTAAATAGTAGGTCTATAAAATTAATAAACACTTATATTGATCCCACCACCAGTCTAAACAAAGAGCTATTTTTTTGACAGCCCATTGGCGCAGTAGGCAGCGACCCTGCTTTCTGAGTCCAAGGCCGTGGGTTCGATACCCACAACTGGTAAATTGATTGTGTGATGAACATGAATGTTTTTCAGTGGCTGGGTGTTTATATATATATTATATTTATGTATAATGTTCATGAAAATATTCATCACAAAAGCTACCCTTTATTTGGTGCTAGATTGCGATTTCTGTATTGTCGCAGTATATTTATTTATATTTATTAATTTTTTAAAAACATACAGGCAAAGGGAGCTTTGCTAACAGTCCTATTTTTTATCCCATTTATGTAAATAGAAGACATTAATGACGTCTATGGGAGTGTTACTACGTGTTCAGTGTCGTCGAGTGTGGAAATCTATGTCCAGCAATGTCAAATATTTGAATGCAACAACATTAAATAGGTGCTAAACGCAAAAGCAATTATGATGAAAGCTTTAAAAATAACACTGAAATAAACAGGTGTGAAACTGTAAACCTGGTAAAAATGTAATATTTCAGCACTTGAGCGTCCTACTTTCCGAGTTTTGCGTAGTTAACGCTCTTAAACGCGAAAAACACATTGTTCGCGACATTCCTCACGAAAACAACTCGTAATGGCGTTTTAAAAGAACGCCCCTTCCGCTTTGTTACCAGCAGTGCCTTACATGTAAATGCCATGGTGTTTTAAAACTGCCAACAACAATTAAGTACAATTATAAATTAACTAGTTTCGCATGGAATGCGTGTGTTACCCGTTAGACTTCAATATTTTTCGGGAATAGAAAGGTTTAAGTTACTAGGCATTTGCCCGCGATTTTGTCTGCGTTATAATTCTGTTTTTAAAAATAATAATGAAATTTTCGTGATAAAAAGTATCTCAAATCCAAGGTGCGAGCTATTCTTATACAAAACTCTGCCAAGATCGGTTTACCTGTGAAGCCGTGCATATTAAGTAAAAATCTCCCGTGAACGTTACTCTACTACTTTTTTGGAATGAGTATCCTACGTCCATCTACAGGACGTAAATTGTGTGCCAAATTTAGCTATTCTTCACAATATACCTTGGCCCACCGCATCGTTGTTTTGCCCGTACCATAAGATACTTTGTTTACTCGGTTCCTTAAAGTCGAAATCTAATAAAAATTGGGGTTTCCAAGATTTTTTCATCAGACAAATATCTCCCCAATTTAACGCGTTCTAACAAGTTACTATTCATGCTCTAATATACCCCATAACTAATTAAAAAAAAAATGGAAAAGCCTTGAGCTTTCCTCAAAAATTGTACAATAGGCCAAAGAGTTTTCAAATCCGACTGGTTGTTCTAGAGATTAGCGCGTTCAAAAAAACAGACAAACTCTTTATCTTTATAAATAGTACAAATAAATAAAACGAGTAAAGAATAAATAAAGTCTGGAATGTTTACTTCGAAGTGCTCTAAACATTCCAGAGGTATTTTGCTAGAATGAATTCAATATTAGAATTTGCTCCTCAAATACGTGTTTCTAAAAGGAGACACTATTCCTTTCTCTCTTACGGGTATGCTCTGGACTTATAACACAAACACATTTCCACGGAAGCGTACAGCTTAACTGAGCCAACAGTACTTCTCTAGTTTTATTAAATGTATGCAAATTCTAGGTAGTTAGGTACTCTCAGGTTAGCTTGGCCTCACCTAAGGACAGTTTACTCACGCTTGGAAAGAGCTAAAAGGGTTGCCATGGCAACGAGGACTTTGAGGACTTTGATAGGAAACGGACTGCAAACGTGCACACTGATAGCTTTGGAATTCTTCTGTGCGCGATTTTGAACTCAACGAATTAAGAGATAACGGTGCGAATCGTTTGTGATTGAATAAACATAGAAATGTCCACACGAATTGGTTTCGTTTGATCACATTTTTGTAGGTTTAGATACGGAGACGAGGAGTTTCTTTGAAGAATTATACGTGCGAACGAACGTAAGCGTGGTCGTTAACTGTAGAACCGATAAGAAAGCTTAGGGTAAAACAGCTAGCAAAAGAAAATTTCAATACTTATGTTTTTTTTATTCTTACTAATACCTAAAAGAAACCGGGAACTCCTTCCTATTTGCTAAAATGCTAACCACTAAACCAAGGTGGCAAACCCACCATGCAGTTTTAAACTCACGTCGCGTACTACGTGGGTACTATAAGTTAAAATGAATCCAATAATAAATAAATACACTGATACAACACACACATCGCTATTCAGTACCGAAGCAATTGTAGCTTGTGTTATGGGTACTAAAATGACTTATGAATATTTTAATGAATATAAACATAAAAAAATTATAAGATACATATCAACATCCAGACACTGAAAAACATTAATGTTCATCACACAAACATTTTCCAGTTGTGGGAATGGAACCCGCGGCTCAGAATCAGAAAGCAGGGTTGCTGCGTGTTTTAATTAAGTGTGTTTGATAAACGAAAATATTATGGGACGTCTAAATTACAATATATATATTTTTTTATTACACTAAAACCTTGACCGCAATCTCTGGTGGTTAAAAAGTATGACAATTATATTATACACATACCCTTAATCGGTTTTACGCTTAATCGCTTATCGGCACGTCTTAGTCGGTATTGCGGTAACTAGCCACAGCCGAAGCCCGTAGAAAATTCAGAAATTTTAAATTCCCAAAATGCCCCTGTGAGATTCTTTTTCATTCTACTATAACTTTGACTACTGTATCTGGGGGTTAGATACCCCCAATCGGCTTCTACGCGACATCTTAATCGCTTAGCGGCAAGTCTTTGTCGGTAGAGTGGGAACTAGCCACAGCTGAAGCCTCCCAGAGCCTACCAGACCATCTTAATATATATAAATCTCTTGTCACGATGTTTGTCCGCGATGGACTCCTAAACTACTTAACTGATTTTAAATTATATTGGCACACCGTGAGCAGTCTGAGAGATAGGATAGTTTAGATTTTTAATTATAGTCGCAATTTTATTTTATTGCAAATAATTTTTCTATAATTAATTGACATGTTATATATATATAATACTACTATACTAATTTAAGGCTTAGCGATACTGAATGCTTTAAAAATACAAAATCAAACGCAGACGAAGTCGCGGGCAACAGCTAGTATATTATAAATTCCTAAAAGGCCCCTGCCGGTAATCGAACGTCCAACTAATGCGCTCACCGTTACACCGCGGAGGTCGTCAAAATTACAAATGTGTTGGGACAAACGATAGCGCGAACTAATGTTCACACATTGCCCATCTAGGAATAGGTCTGGAAAACTTGAGTAGGTTTTGAACAATAATACAAAAAGATGCTAAAATTAATAAAGTTTTTAAAAATGTACGAAAACAAATAAGTATCGCTTTTATTATTTTATTTCTTCCTATATTCATTTTACCTAGAAAAGCTATATAAATCACGATATAACGATAAATTATCGGGAGATAAATAAATCTTTCATAAATTACACCGCAAACCGCCCCAGGCGTGGCTCTGACGTCGACGGCAATTGAATAACAGTTTCTGACGTCATATGATTAAATTCGCCCCAAATATCGGCTCCTGGCCGCATTCAGGTCGCAAGAGTAACCTACTGAAATTTCCAGTGGCTGCAACCGTATTAATGTAGGGTAGTAGGTAGGTAGTTTGATTCTGGCGTCAATCCAGGATTACAAGCTTCAACTCTTTACCTTGCTCTTACGCTTAACTCAAAACTAGCAAAATAATCACAATGATAATTATTAAAAATGAGACCTAAAAAGCAATACTATTAAGAATTGGAAAATAGCTGAAACAAAGTTATCCCGGTTTCTGAGTCAAACGCCGTGGGATTCTGGAAAATATTTGTGTGATGAACAGGAATGTTTTTCAGTATTAAGTATTTATGTATTTCTGTATATTATTCTTAGAGAAAATATTCATCAGTCATCTTAGCACCCATAACACAAGCTACGCTTAGTTTGGGGCTAGGTGGCGATGTATGTATTTCCGTAGTACATTTATTTATTACTATTTGTACCCTGCCACGCTTCGCTGTGGCACATTTCTATGGAATGGTTGATAAATGAGAAACAAAACAAAGAATACATAGAAGTTTAATTTTGCAATACTTATGGATATACAATATTTTTGTTTTTCCACTGTCTGCGTAGATATAAAGGCTCGCGGATATGTGTCTGATGCAATAAATAGATAAAAACAATCCTTGATGCGGATTATATATCATGCTAAAATTTCAGCTCGATCGGTGCAGAACCTTTTGAGTTTGAAGTGTACACAATCCAACATAACATTTTTATATATAAAGATTTATTTATATTATATGGAGTAACGGGCAACTGCTAGTGTAGCATAATTATGATTGAATTTGCCCCAAATATCAGTTTCTGGCCGCATTCAGGTCGCTGTAGTTAGTGAAATTTCGAGTTGCTGAAATCGCGTGAATAGAGTTTTGATTGTGCAGCGCATGTGATTTATCGGTAAAGTTGGGGAGCACCTCTCCACTAGGTTGTGACCGCGAGATACTTACTCGGTACGGAGATTCGAAAATAAGCTATAAACAAACATACATATTTATCACCTGAGCTAAGTGTTACACTTCAGAAATCAAATCAAATAATCATAACTAATATTATAAATGCGCACTTTGACTTCAGTTCAGAAGGGGCGAGTAAGAATCCCAGAACCTATAACTTTTCTAAGTTAGGTGCGTTTAGAAAAATTAAAATACCACCTGCTTCAACTGTGAAGCAAAACATCGTGAGGAAACCTGCATGCCTGAGAGTTCTCCATAATGTTCTCAAAGGTGTGTGGAGTCCACCAATCCGCCCTGGGCGGCTAGGTTTCACAGCTTTATGATATAAGTATTTTCAAAGAAATACAGAACTGACGTATTTTTATATTATCTCATCAATTAACTTTACATAAGTGAATTTAAACTTTGAAAAAGGACGTTCTAAATGAACTAACTCTACAGTGTACCTTGTAGAATTAATTCAATATCGAATTTAAGGATCTAAGTAGGAAAGGCACTTTCCTTAAAGAGGATTTAACAAGCCAGTGAGTAAGAAAAGTGTATGAACAGAAATAGAATTCTTAATTATTTCAAGACTTACAATATTATTAATTTGTGCTTTTCAAATAAATAAGTGCCTTATTTAGATTTAAATGATATATCAAATTAATATATCATTTAAATCTAAATAAGGCACTTAAATACGACAATACACACATCGCCATCTAGCCCCAAAGTAAGTGTAGCTTGTTTTATGGGTACTAAGATAGCTGTAGAATATTTTTTTACACATAAATACTTATAATATAAAGATAAACACCCAGACACTGAAAAACAATCATGTTTATCGCACAAACGTTTTCCAGTTGTTCGAATCAAACCCAAGGCCGAGGACGCAGAAGGAAGGGTCGTAGCGCACTGCGCCAGACGGCCGTCAAATATCTCATTACGCTTATGTACGAGTGTAAAAAATAAATATGTGTTGTGTATATCCATCCTACTTATATTATAAATGCGAAAATTTGTATGGATGAATGGATGCATAAATCTTTGTTACTCTTCCACGCAAAAACTACAGAACCAATTTTACTGAAAATTGGAATGAAGATAGATTATACCCTGGATTAACACATAGGCTGCTTTTTATCCCGGAAAAATGTACGGTTCCCGCAGGATTCCAACTAGAAACCAAAAAACCGCGTACGCACAGCTGGTTTGTTATCACAAATCACCAACTTGTCTGCACAGTGTGGTGATTATAAGAAATCCTCCCGATGGGAGAGGCTATTGATGCTGATGATGACCTCCCTGGCACAGCTTTGAGCGCTGTGGTTTTACGTAGGAAGTCTCGGGTTCGTTTCCCGGGGAAGGCAAACTGGCAATTCATTAAAATTTAGTTACTCAAACACCAAGTCCTTTGGAAACAGCATTAATTTACAGAAATAGCTATTGGTAAATTATGTAAACTCGAAAAGGAGAATAAATCAGGGTATGAAAAAGGATATTACAAAATTTTGCAACTCTGCGTATTAAGTAATAAGAAATCCAGTCGAGCTCTCTCGTATAGAAGTAATTTTCTACCACATTAAAAGATTTGAAATTAAACTGAAGGGGATTATTTTGGGACAAGAACTGTCAAATGAAAAGAAAATTATAATATTATGAGTTGAATTGAATGCTAATCAGTTCTTTCGGGTCGCGCAAAAGGTAAATAAGTATTTTGGGAGACATTAGAATAAGGTTGTTTGCTTAAAACATTACATTACAATTAGAGAGACGTAACTTGGCAAGATGGAATTATCATCAGGTATACCTTGAAGTGGTGATAGCCCAGTGGTTAGGACTTCGACTTCGACTTTCTATAAGGCGAGTTCGAATCCAGGCACGCACCTCTAATTTTTCTAAGTTACGAGTATGTGCGTTGTTAGCAATTCAAATATCATTTGTTTCAACGGTGTAGGAAAACACCGTGAGGAACCTGTGTGCCTGAGAGTTCTCCATAATGTTCTCAAAGGTGTGTGAAGTCCACCAATCCGCAACGGGCCAGCGTCGTGGACTACGGTCTGAACTTACACTCATTGTGGGAGGAGACCCTTGCTCTGTAGGGGACTGTTAAGGGGTTGATATGTTGATGATACCAACTTTTCATACCGTGCTTAATATTACAAATTCACAAATACAACAAAATGCTTTTTGGTTTGTCATTCTTTCACGCAATAGGGCAATGGATTGACGTGATTTCAAAGAAAAAGTTTGTGTCCAATAGTGAGATACTAATAAGAAATTGATGCAGGAGATGTAGATATATCTTATGACTCAAAAGCGTGGTCGCTTACTATTGGTCTCATAAGTCACTCACTTGCTTAGTCACTCAGCGGGCGATGAAGAGAACTATGACCTTGCGTGAAGGTCCGTAGAAAAGCCAGAGTTACCAACTAAGCTTAACCAGAAGCGAAGTTGTAGTGGCGGAACCAATCGACGCTGTGGTCTTAAGGTGCTGGAATAGCGACTCCGATAAGGTTGACAGACGACATTAAGCGAGTCACAGGCAGCACCTAGCCGCAAAAGAACATGGAATATGGAACTAAGCACTATGTCCAGCAGTAGACGTACGTCAGTTGATAAATTGATGATGATAATGAAAATAGACTCTTAGAAATATAAATAGATTGCAAGAATTAAAATCTAATGCTAACCTACCTACTAATATTATGAAGAGGAAAGATTTTATTGTTTAGTTGTTTATACCCTATGGCTTGAAAGGCTGATAGAAGTGGTATGATTTTAACCATTTATTTTCCAAAAGAAAGCTAATTTATCAAGAAGTAACACAGAGTATAATTTATTTTCATTAAAATTGGACATCTTTAAGAAAATTGCAATATTGTAACCCAAAGCAGCACAGTTTTGCCTAAAAATCCATTGATTGGCGAGCGCTGAGAAAACTATTGATGATATATGATGTATAACATGATTAAAGAACTCATTATTACTTACAAAAAAGTCTTCAAGAGAATAGAATGTAGAGTCGTAATAGCAGCTATTGTGTTCTAAAATATCGTCGATGATCATTTCATTCCAATGGAATATGCAATATAATATACTACGACAATACACACATCGTCATCTACCCCAAGGTAAGCGTAGCTTGTGTTATGGGTACAAAGATGACTGATGAATATTTTTATGATTAATATACATAAATACTTATAATATATAATATACAGCCACTGAAAAACATTCATGTTCATCACACAAAAATGTTCCAGTTGTGAGAATCGAACCCACGGACTTGGACTCAGAATGCAGGGTCGCTACCCACTTCGCCGATCGGCCGTCAAATAAAGTTATCACCAGTAAAAAAAATGTAAGGACTAAACCTAAACAAGACAGTTCTTTTTAAAAATAAACTTCATTTAAAAGTTATATTATTAAAACTGACAACCGATTATTTTTACGAGAATACACAACTTAAACTATGCTACTATGCTAGTAAGATATAAATAGATGCATTCCGAAATACCGAACGAATAGAAAATCTTTTAGCCACACCCATAAGTTCAAAGGTAAAGCCGATCTTCAAAGATGTAGAGATACAACAGCCAACACGAATCCTTCCGCTTCGCTTGCTCGAGCAAGTGACGTGTTCAACTGAATTGGCCGACATGAGCCGTTTTCACACACTGCCGCCCGCTCGAGCGAGAGCACCCGACGACTTGCCGACGACTTCCCAACGACTGATGATTACGCAGCGATACGTGAAAGATTTCAGTATAATGTGCAGAAAGAAACTTCGGAAATATCTGCAATTTAAGGATAAAAACTCCTGTAATAGATAATATATTTTTATATGTCTCTTTTTAATGTCTTATTTATCGTCACCATTTAAATAAATTAATAGAAAATAATATCCCACAGCCATATACCTCTTCATATAATAAAAGGAGACCGATGATAGAACTGTTTCACCATGATGCTCGAATGTGTACTGGCAAGCTTAGGTAATCCCTATCCCTACTAATATTATAAATGTCAATGTAAGTTTGTTTGTTACGCTTTCACGCAAAAACTACTTAACCAATCCTCATGAAACTTTTTACACATATACTTGAAAGTGTTAATATAGGATACTTTTTATCTCGACATTAAGCTCGGTTCCTCGGATAGGAACAACTCCGACAAATTATAACCGATTTAAATAATTATTTTTGTACTATAGAGGTTATAATATGTATTTAATTGTGCCCAAACTTTGTGTAGATCTGATGGTTGGAGTTAGAGGACAGAACTCCTCAGCGGACAGCAGCATACCCCTCATTTAAGGCTTAGCGATACTGAATACTATATACATTTTTTTAGAACTTCAACTAAATTTAATGCCACATAAAAAAACAAAATCAAACGCAGACGAAGTCGCGGGCAACAGCTAGTAAATTATTAAAATAAAAGTTAACCAACTACGATCATATTTTGTGAATAAAATACAAAGTTAAAAAACTAATATAAGTAAACTTAGCCAAACGAAGTAGTTTATTTAAAACCCTTCTGGCAAGCCCGATTGGAAAAGACAAGTACCATACAGCAATGGCCCAGGTACTGGCAATCAAACCTGCCAGCAAGTGCCCACAGAAGGTCGCTGGAACTAGCCCGAACCCTGCGCACCATGGATATCATTCAGCCATATCCAGTAGCGTGCATAGAGGGTATGCACAGGGTATGCAGATGAGATAAAATAAAGAAAATCTCTAATACCAGTTGAAAAAAATTAAGGGTATGCTTTTTCTAAATCTTATGAAGCCTATCCATAAGTTATTTATTTATTTATGTATTAATATTTATAACGCTTATTGCATTCTCTGTGCATACTCTGTATTCACGCCACTGGCACATTTTCAGCCGTATTATGAAAATTAAGCTTAATTATACTCCGCGAACAGCAGCAGAATCTGTACTTAACAATTATTCATTGTAAAGTCAAAATCTTCTGAGGATGCTCCGGTTTCGGAGCGAAACGTGCATAGAGGGTACATTGCCGTGTATCTGTTTGGTGTGGAGTATACGGATTGAAGTAATTATAAATTACACTCATATATATATTTCATAATATATTATGGATTTCCGCAAAGTAACGCCTGCTTCTATCCAACATTTATTCTCATTGCTTGGCACAGGCCTGCATTGGTTTGGTTTGTGGAATGACTTTACAAAAACTTTTCAAACATAAGAGCGTCACGAATTAAAGCGACGGTGTACAATAAAAAAAATTGCAAATTGTACTCCGTTGGTACAAACCAAGAATAAACTGAATTGTAGGAATTAAACACACTCCATTGATGGCTCCAAATATTTGAATGCTGCAGTACAGATGTAAATTGACATGCATTATTCGGTTCGAGTTACTATTTTGCGGGCGTAACCACACTTGCAAAGTCAAAGTCGAATATTTATTTGTTCAAATAGGCATATAGATGGCACTTTTGATACTAACTTTACATAAAAATGGATTGATGTGATGACGATACCAGATGCAGAGGTCAGTTAGACAGTAAACGTGTTCAGTTAACTTTATTCTTTCCAAAAAAAGCAAATAGTTGGCGTTTCCAAAATAGAAACTTCCCCTGTTTCTTGCTTTTTAATCTTATTTTCTGTTTTGTTCATCCCGGTGGAAGGGTCAACGAAAATATCGTAGGGTCGATGATTATCGGTCTTTTGACGACGAATTTGGAATTTGTTTATATCCGGTATTGAAAAGGTCAGCTGTTCACAAGATGGAATAATAAATGTATAGATTGCCATTTGCCATTGAAAAGGGTTGAAAAGAGGTTGATCTGAATTATTACCCACATAATTTGACGATTCAATAGTTTTTAAACGAAACATATTATTATCATACTAAAAAAGCTGACATGCTTCAGGGTTCCAATAACAGTTGTTTTGGTTCCGAGTAGTTTCTTTTATTATTATATATTATATTCGTTAGACCACGGCTGTGCCCTACTACCACAGAAAAAATCATAAAAACACTGTACAGCCATAAGTGGTTCAACAAATGTTTCCCCATATCTATTCTCTAATTTGCATATGATATGAGAAGTATCCTATATATTGCCGGACTTGCGACCACCACGCTGCTCCAAAACGGGTTGTTTTTATTTAATGTATATAGACGAGCGCGTGACTGCCACACCTGATATTAAGTGTTGATGTAGCCAAAGGTAGATCGCGCTTGCCTAGAAGATGCCTATTCACTCTTGATTCGAAGGTACTCATATTGTAGGAACTGGGGGAAACGAAAATGAAAAGCGCTTCGTACGAATCCTTGGTATTTTAAACAACGTACGGATGCAGATCCTTACGGTGCCTCGCGGTTCGATGGTAAAAAGATGAGCGAGGGAATTAGATCAAACAGTTCTTGAGCACACACTCTAAAATACATATTTCGGAGAGTGTGCTCAAGAACTAAATAGAATACCAAAAGGCGGACAACCTGGTGACGATGCTCCAAACTCTGAAGTTTTTTACAATTATCACATGACAGTTTAAATAACTAAAAACGTCCCTGTAGCGTGCTCTCCGAGAAACGGTGCTACCTAACTCCGCGCTGGCTAAAACAAAAAACTTAGTGACTTAAAAGTTATAACCCGACTTGAGATTTGAATCCCGGACTTCATGATCCGTAGCTTAACATGCTAACCTCTGCACCAAAGAAGCAGTTAAGCTAATACTCTCTTTGGAAGTACATTTGAACTATTAAAGTCTTTACACGTACAAGTAATTACACCCGGTTTTGCATACTTACCCAATTTAATACTTACAGTGAAGCTCTTTGTGCGAGCTCATTAAGACATAAGACTGTGAACTTTCACATAACGATATGATCTTTTATATGATGGAATAAAACATCTAATTCCACTTTTATTACTGAGAACATTCTGAATGTAAATGTCGTATTATAAAGATACAACATATTGTTTTAATATGAATAATATAATCATCATTATCATAATTTTTTTTTTTTTTTTTATTCAAATATTTCTTTATTCAAATAGGCACATAGATAGCACTTTTGATGCGTTATTATATACAAAATGTGAACATAGCAGTGAGTAGTGATGGCGATAACTACAATCGTAAACTTAAAACTAAAGCTACGAGGGTTCCAATCGCGCTCTGGTCTAAGAAGAAGCCCACAACAAACTTAGCCGGGTGTTCTTTTTGTTATCACCATCTCACATTGTTATTAGAAAATATTTAAGAAGCAACCTGGTAAGAGCAATTGTTTACACCCAAGCTTTTTTATCGTTTACGTTATCCTTTATACTATAATAGGACTTTTCTATAAGCTTTCGCTTAATACAAACTTTGAACTTCTTTAGTGACATCCCCAAGATATCAACCGGTAATTTATTGTAAAATTGTATACAATGTCCTTTAATGATCAATCCGCTACAGGACACGAGTCTCCTTTCAGAATGACGAGGGTTTTTTTTTAAATAAATAAATATAGTACGATAATACTAGAAATACAAACTAGCCCCAAAGTAAGCGTAGCTTGTGTCATGGGTACTAAGACGACTGATAATAAATAAATATACTACGACAATACACACACCGCCACCTAGCCCCAAAGTAAGTATAGCTTATGTTATGGGTACTAAGACGACTGATAATAAATAAATATACTACGACAATACACACATCGCCACCTAGCCCCAAAGTAAGCATAGCTTGTGTTATGGGTACTAAGACGACTGATAATAAATAAATATACTACGACAATACACACATCGCCACCTAGCCCCAAAGTAAGCATAGCTTGTGTTATGGGTACTAAGACGACTGATAATAAATAAATATACTACGACAATACACACATCGCCACCTAGCCCCAAATCAAGCATAGCTTGTGTTATGGGTACTAAGACGACTGATAATAAATAAATATACTACGACAATACACACACCGCCACCTAGCCCCAAAGTAAGCGTAGCTTGTGTTATGGGTACTAAGACGACTGATAATAAATAAATATACTACGACAATACACACATCGCCAACTAGCCCCAAAGTAAGCATAGCTTGTGTTATGGGTACTAAGACGACTGATAATAAATAAATATACTACGACAATACACACACCGCCGCCTAGCTCCAAAGTAATTGTAGCTTGTGTTATGGGTACTAAGACGACTGATGAATATTTTTATGAATAATATACATAAATACGAGTACTTAGAATATACATATAAGCACCCAGACACTGAAAAACATTCATGCTCATCACACAAACATTTTCCAGTTGTGGGAATCGAACCCACGGCCTTGGACTCAGAAAGCAGGACTGATGAATATTTTTATGAATAACTAGCGTACCCAGCCCGCTTCGCCGGGCTAGATTTTGCTTTATTTTATTTAAACAATAAACTTACATCATTAAATTTTTAATTTAAGTCTCATAATATATTAAATCATTTGTTTCTCTCCGTATTCTTTCTCTTCTATTCTCTTCTCGAGCGGGTGAACATCATTATCTACACCCATGTACACCCAACAATAGAATATCATCGTAGTAAATAAAAGCTGTATTTGACAGTTCAAAAATAGGAGTGCTCCGATCGTCACCAAACTTTACAGGATTACTCGCCAGGTCAATCCGGAGATTCCCTGAAAGTTTCATTTAAATCGGTCCAGCCGTTTCGGAGCCTATACGGAACATACCCACACACTTTCTCTTTTATATATATAGATAGATAAGATATACATAAATACTTAGAATACACACCCAGACACTGATAAACATTCATGCTCATCACACAAATATTTTCCAGTTGTGGGAATCGAACCCACGGCCCTGGGCTCAGCAAGCAGGGTTGCTGCAAACTGCGCAAATCAGCCGTCATCTTCAGACCTAAACCCTGAAGAGGACGGCCTCTACGTCTTAGTCCACTACGCTGGCCGAGTGCGGAATGGTAGACACCCCGTTAGTGGTAGTGGTAGACACACACACACCGTTAAGAACATTATGGAGAACTCTCAGAAGAATTGCAGTAATTCTATCAATGGTTTCTTTCACCGTTAAATGAGGTTATATTTTAAAAGCTTAAAATGCACATAACCTAAAATTCTTAAAGGTGCTAGTGATCGTTTTTTTTTAAATATATAACATCTTTAAAACATGTATTTTAGTAAAGTCACACAACTTTAACTATAATAATAAAGAAATCGCAGGAACCTTAGACTTGGCAGGACTTTATATAGATTTCATTACTCTTTAGATATAAACAAGCAGCTCCATCGAGACTTGGCTAGTTTTTTAAAGAATTTTTTGGTGGGATTTTATGTACCCAAATAAACTATTTTTATTTTTTTATTTTTAGCTTCCATGTGTGATATAAAGAAAGAGAGTAGGTCTTTAGCAACGTTCGCATTAAAAGTATTAGTAAATATAAAACGGTGATCGGGGATATATAACAAGCAGAAAGCGAAATAAACATAAGTATTCTACTGGTGTGTTACACAGCTAAATAAAACATCCCACTAAATCCATAAGACCCTAACTGGACCGTAAATATCTTCATAACAAAGGTTTACATGCTCAAGCAAAGTATTTGTGCACAAATGTTATGTTCGATCGCTCGAAGACATAGTGGAATCTGTTCGAAATCACCTCAAACGAGTTTTTCTATTTCCACAAAGTCCGTGGAAATCCACCATGACCCCGCCCTGGGCTAAAGGGAGCACGTCAAATATTCGAGATGAGTATTTGCTGGATACAAGTCATAAGCGTTCGACACGGTTAAAGGACGTTAAAACCATTTTTCACAGATATTTTAACATACTGATATTACAAAACGGCCCAGCCGTCCATTCGGGAGGACCGATTTCGATTCCCGCCTGGCACTTATAATTTTTTAGTCGTCTATGAATACATAGATTGTTAACTGTCAACGCAATCTGTCATCTAGTTTGTATAACCCCTGTCTGTGCTCGAAATTGAATTGGTCCGCATCATTTCTCTCAACGCTGTTATTATTTGTTATTTCTATCATGTAAATTCAATCTTCAAAATAGTTTGCGACATATTTAAATATGGTGAACTCTTTCAATCTAACACTATCCCACCGTTTGGACCAAACCCGAAATATTGCTATACGAAAAATATTTATTGGCGAAATTTGTTTACCCCAAAATTTCCGTTCGATGCTGCCTCGAGGTACGAATACCGGAAATCGTTATGTACCTACTTACAGTTTAATTTATGGTTAAGTAAGGGTTGTCCGTGACTTAGTCCAAACAAAATATCTGTTTACCCTTCTTCTACTTTATATACATGCCCTGACACTTCATAACTGAATGTTTCCATCAATGTTGTTTCCATCAAATGTATTTCCTGTAACGTCCGAATTTCAAGTTTGAAGAAAATACAATTGTCTTGACCCCACATGACGTCGGATAGATGTAAGAAGGAAAATATTTTCTGTAATAAATATTTGCAAAGGGTTACTTACCCTACTGGTTTAGTGCCAGCAAAATTCAGTTCAAGTTCAGTACAGTCGATCTGTAGATTTCGTCTGACAAATATATGTTTTAAACCCCTATGTTACGGTGATGCTATTGTTCAATTTCTATAAGCCTAATAAGGCACAAAAGATGGCGAATATGGCTACTTCAGCTGGTAATGAACTGAGCTACGCTTGGAGTTATTTACGTGATCAAATGAGTAATGAAGATATCCGTAGAACTAGAGTTACCAACATAGCTCATCGTCGCAAAGGTAAAGTCACAAAGCACGTCAGTAAACGTGGAGAACCGATGGACGTTAAGGGTCCAAAGATGCTGGTCTGGAACCACGCAGCGTTGGTAGACTCCCAACGAGCTGGATGGATGAAATCAAATGAGTCATAGGTAGCCGCTGGACCCAAGCGGCACCAAAAGGTTTTTTTATAGTTAATAATTGATGGACCAAACTAACCTGTTGGATAGTGCCAAACTTTCGCCTAGAAATATAGCAATTTCTTCGTAGGGCATGCGAGGGACACATCCTGCAAAGTGTGGCCCTGTGCCCAACAACCTGAGACGTAGATGTGAATCCTCACGTGTCTTAATGTGCACACACGCCCTTCAGTCTGGATTCCTATTGCAACAATGCTTCTCAGCAGAAATAAACATGGTGTAGTACTTCCCCGGTTGAGCTATGTCACAAAAAGTCATCTCACTACCGTGTTATTCTCATGAAATGTACGCAGCAAAAGTGCCACCTATGGACTTTGTCTTTGTCTTAAGTTCTACTATTTCCAAAAATATTCTATGGTGTTTAGAACTTCCTACAAACCTATGTCCAACAGTCGATATCCATTAGTCAAAGTCAAAATATCTTTATTCAAGTAGGCCCATAGATGGCACTTTTGATGCGTACATAAGAATAACACGGTAATGAGATGATGGCGATAACCACATTCGCAAACATAAAACTAAAGCTACGAGGGTTCCAACCGCGTCCTGATCTAAGAAGAAGCCCACAACAAACTTAGCCGGGTGTTTTTATTTTGTTATCACCATCTCATAATGTGATTTAAAATTATTAGAAGAGCAACTTGGTTAGAGCAATAATTCACACCCAAGCTTTTTTATCGATTACGTAGTCCTTCATACTATAATAGAACTTTTCTATAAGCTTACGTTTAATACAGACTTTGAACTTTTTAAGAGACATCTCCAAGATGTCAAGTCGACATAATGATGACGAATAAGGGTTAGGTCTTTCGAAATCCAAGACAGATACATATAAATTTATTTAAGTAAGTAAAGTATCTAATCTGGTAAGTAAACTATATGTATACTTAATTAATATTACCAAGGTGTTTCTTTTAATTCACAACAAGTTCCCCTTGACTTCAATCTCACCTGGTATTCAGCAATAATGCAGTCGAAGATGGTAACAGGTAAACATTTTATGGATTATGACTGTTATAATTTTAAAACTATACCTCTACGCCAGAGCCTCTAGATAGCAGTCTGAACTTTTTCCAAGGTATTAAATTCTTCAAGATCTGTCGCCAAGTCTCTCTCCTGTACTTTCGAGGGCACGATGAGCCTTCAGTTTCACTCAAAGCCAATTTAACTCACTGAAAACCCGTTAAACTCCATTGGTGCAGCGTGGTGGGGATAAGCTTTTAATTTCTGAGATCCTATACAAGACGAGAGACTCTGTTAAGCTGAGGATGATTATAAACAAATGACATCTCATCTTACGGTGAAGGATATACTATGAAGGTCAATATAGGGGGCTCAGTTCTTTAACCATTTAGTATGGGTATATAATTCGGTCAATATTGTTAAACCGGAGCAAAACATTACACCTTTAGTAGATGGAAGATCAAAGAAAAGAGTGATTTAAATTATATTGTGAAGCAGTTAACAACAATGGCTGCCAATAATCGCACCCGTGACGTCACTACTACTCGTGCTTCTCTCATTAACAACGCCATCTGACGTGCAACCGAATAAATGAACACCCTTAGCACTAGAGTTGGGTGACCATGTCGAATAGTTTTCAATGTCCAGGACAATTTCATTTAATTTTACGGAAAAGTGTAAAAACATTTAAAGGGTATGCACTCGTAATCGACCGGTTATTGTTTGATACGATGATGTACTCGATGTCTACCTGGTCTTTACGAACTCACGTTACGGCGCCGTACAGGCCTCAAAAGCAGATTGTTCGAACGTCTGCTGTATGATTTAATAGCCGCCACCGTATAGTTTTTTATGGTCATTAACGCGCCTCAGTTGGACATATACAACGCACCAGCAACAAATGTTATCTGGATCTTTAATATGAAAAGCTTGCCAAATTGAAACTGAAGAAAACTTCCTTATGTTACCAAAAAAAAACATACCAGATACAAACAAACCACGATGCTCAGCCTGTCGCACAACTACTTTCATATTAGACATGTATCGTAGATGAGTATCGCTTTCAACTGACACAAAGATAACATTTAACATTGCAGTATCCGTAAATAAATTGAAGCGACGAACTCAATTACGAACACAGTATTTTATAGAAAGAAAAACAGTTCACGATATAAGAGTAAGAATATTTTCAGGACCAATCCAGTAAACTGTTAAGCCTGGTTACTGTAGCCGGAGCTGTGATAAATTTCGAACTTTATACCATGGTGACACAGCTCAATTTATCTTGCCGCAGAGCCCATCAATAAGTTTTGAAGGATAAAGCGGGTGGTTCAAATTAATATTGACGCTGCAAGATAAGCTGGCAACTTTTGTTGCTTGTTTTCCTTCTTTATTTTAAAGCTCGGTGAATATATTTTCGATGTGTTGAGCTTGACTTTGTTAAACTATGAGCAAAATGAACACTATCGCTAACTACGTTTACAAATAATTAGGTAACCACTTGAATATTCTAAATGCAAAAAGGTTTTTTGCTATCGGTTGTCCATGAAGTAAAGTAAATTGTCCAGCAACTGATTTCTATCATATAGATAAGTAAAGAGCTGAGAAGTAACGTATTCTACTTTTTATCACATTCTTAAAATACAAGTGGACTGACTTGTTCTTTACCCACACATGACACAGCTTAAGGGTTGTAAAAATAAAAATGTTACGTGCTACAACACACAGTAGAAGAAATCTGTTTGCAAATCGCAAGTGTATTTTTTTTTCTCAAATAATATATTGTGAAAAAAATTTTAAACAAGCGAAAAGTAACCAAAAATGTTAAGCCCGCGAAACAGGCTTGCCAAGTGTAGGTACCACCGGAGGTTTTAAAGTTTTTTTATTCTTATACCCTTTTATAAAACCAACAAAAATGTTAGGAGCATCGTCACAAGGCTGCCTATCTATCGATACTTATTGTACAAGGTATAGTTACGGGAGTGTGTTAAGAAACTATTCAATTTGGTTCCATCTTCATCTTTCTACTATCGAACTGCGAGGCATCGTAAGGATCTGCACCGTTACGTAGTTGCAAAAATCTGGAATTCCCTTCTAACATTCGTCTTCTCCGATACCTATAAAGAGTGACTAGACCTCTTCTACTCCTGCGTGTACTCTACGACATGCGTGCTCCTTAGTCTGGATCATCAATCAACGCTAGTCTACATTAAAAGAACAAAAGTAGAAAAAAATTATTTAAAAAAATAGTCAAGTGCGAATCGAACGAAGTTGTGGACGGACAACGGAATTTTAGTAATAGGGTCCAGTTATAACCTTTGGTTACGAAACCCGGGAAAGAAATATACAAGAAATAAATGGTTATGATTAACAAAGAGTTTAACTTTGAAACTATGTACATAACCTCAAGCTAAGACAAGTCATTACTCACGAGCATTCATTACCTTTGACTGCAAACCGTATAATTTATTGCCAAAGCAAAACTTGGTTTACTATGCTTCCTCTTGCTGTGTCGACATGATTTTGAGAAGGCTTTTGTGATTTACCTAGAACAACCCAGCAATAAACTGCAAAGTAGCTTTTGTACTACATACACATTTTACATTTTAACACAGATGAATGTGGGATTAATCGTAGAACGCGACCCATAAAAATAGGTAGGACTACAATTTTTGAAAAAATAAAAAACTGACATTTGATACATTCTTTAAACGATACATTACGAGATAATTTATATAATCTAGTAGTAAGTATCGTATCGTTTAAAGAATTGATCAAAATACATTTTATACATCGAATTTACTATACCATTGTTTAAATATTTTAGTGAGAAGGTTGCTTGGAAGCAAGCCGCTTCGCTTTCATCTCACACTACATTAAACAATGATTATTATAAGATGATGTTGAAAAAGAGCAACTGCTGATTCTCTTACCGGCTCTCAATAGAATCTGCCTTTCAAACCGGAGGTAGTCACTACAAACAGACATACTTGACTTTTCAAAAGTACAGTATATTTAATATACATAAATGAATTGAAATTTTACACAAATTATCTTAGTGCGAGGGTTTAAGCAGTCCTTTGTACACGAATCGACAGTAACGCTGCGTTTAATCCTTAACGGGCAACTACAGTACACATTTTTAATTTTTTTCTATAAAAATTAATAATATAAAAATATTGCATTTCCCGATGCTGGGACGTTAATTGTTGAAGATTTCCGCCGATATTTCACCATCAGCTCTATTATAATGACGACCGTTAATTACATATCAACCATATACCACATTCGAATCGCAATCCGTGAAATACTTATTATTTTAAAATTCTGGTGGTTGTATTACTTCAAGATCCCACCAATAGACCGTAACCTGATGACAATGTGACCATTTGGGAAGTATGAATTTCTAAATCCGTCTATACACTACTGAAAAAAATACAACCGTATTTAGAATCTCGTCGATTTTTAAGCCGGATAAAAATTAGTTTTATCCATGACATGAACACCAATCCGGACTTGTCCCACCAATCCGCACTTGACCAGGGTGAAATGAATAATTTTCCTTATCATTGACAAACCATCCCATTCCCTAATTCTAATTAGATAAAGCATTGCAAATAAATCACAAGTACATAACCTGTTTTGATTACCTTTGACTGCAAACCGTATAATTTATTGCCAAAGCGAAACTTGGCTTACTTAGTTTCCTCTTGCTTTGCCAGTATAATTTTGTGTACCTTCTCCTTTGTTTCTTAAGATAAGACGTTCCAGACTCATCTTAGATTTCTCGGAATTCCAGGAAATTTCAAATTTAAATGCGAAGTTTATATTTATTTGCAAAGAAGTCTATTTACTTACTTAAAATTTCGAAAACTCATTCCAAATTTAAATTGTTTAAAATGTTAAAATTTACGAGACTAGTGGTATAAAATCAAAGACTAAAAGCGCAGATATAGCTCGCTCAAGTTTTTCATCGGCGAATTGTGGCCTCTGAGAAATGTGTTAGGTCACCTATATTGAAAAGTATTTGAAATGCTGAAAATTTGTTTTTTATCTTGACTAAACTTGATAATAGGTTCAAGTAAAATCTTTGAACTTTTCGCAGAACACTCAAGACCTTTCCCGCAGGATTGAAGAATAATAACTGACTTACCAACATGTCATTTCGGCGCAACACCAATCTCAAAAACATTTTACGTAGACATAGTAGCTTTCGCCATAAGATACTTAAAACCCAGAAAAAAAAAAATATCCGTAAATATTTTTTAATTCAAATTGCTTGTTCTCTTTCCACTTCAAACGAAATTAGCCCTTAAATGCAATCATACCAGCGACACATTTTTACAACCAGATTGACTTTCTCTATATTTTCTTTTTATTTGTCACTGGCACCTATAAAGCCTTTATACATATAATATGTTACCATTAATGTTAGGTGATGGTGATAACTAAAATCTTTACATTAAAACTAAACCTAGGAGGGTTCCAAACGTGCCTTGGTTTAAGTAGAGCCCACTGTTGTGAACTTAGCAGAGATTTTCTTTGTTATCATGGTGATAAATATTAAATTTTTAATTTTTAATTTTGTTACAGGCAACTACTGGCACCAAACCTAAAGCAAACACAATACCTCGCAAATGGGGCTGAAAGTGAAGTAAGAACGGTGAGTAAAAAAAAATTAAATCATTTTATTTACGGTCCATATAGAAATGGTGGTGTGGTCTATAAATATTATAGAAATTATAAATTCGCGGATTATATCAAATAAGTAGTAAATAACAATTTTAAGTGACATACCTTGATCTAAAATATTCATTATTCTGAATCAAAAGTGTCAACAATATTATAATAATACTGATTTAAGCGATGGTAGTCAGCCGCCTGGTGTCCAAAGAATATATGTTAGTTCAGTGTAAAAGTGAACAGAAACATATGTCATAAGCTTTTATTACAGTACAGACGGTAATCCCCAAAGCCTTTTTTAGTCTACGTCCTAATTACGTCTTTTCAAAGTCACACAGGAAAAGAATGCGGCAAAAATATGACACAGCGCAATTTTATTTAAATTATGCGCTTTAAAGCGCACTCGAGATTCATTTTGAAAGTTTTAATCGCTGGCAGAGAGCGGGCGCAGAAGATTAAGTGGTGCGGATGAAATGACTCCTCTTACGGACGGTGCTGCTATTCTGTGAACTCGCAGCTTTGCTTGCGTCGTTGTGGCAACGACGTCATTTAAAAAAACAATGTTAGATATAAAATTCGTAGAAAAGAAGATGAATGGTGAAGTGGTGTGGATGAAATGACTCTTGCAGTGGCCAGTGTGATTCTGTAAACACACAGCCTTGCTTCTGTCGCTGACGCAGTGATGAAATAAAAAAAAGAAATGAATGATATAATAAAAAAAAAAAACGTTACATAATGCTAAAAAATACGTGCCTCTCGCAATTGGCACTTCTTTTCTGTAAACACACAAGTTTGTTTAAAAAGCTTACTCAGCGACGGCTATTTGTAAAAACAACTAAAGTGGAAGGAAAGAAGATTAAACTTATTTAATATTTAGCTTAACAAGACGTAAAGGTGAAGTAGCAATGAGCGCTGAACATAGCTCGAAGAATCGACGAATGTTACCCTTCTTATCGTTTGGGACCCTCAAAGTGCTGGAATGGCGACAAAGCGTTGGTCGACCTCCAATGAGGCGGTCAGACCAGAATCACTGGGAACCGCTGAATGCAAGCGGTCCAAAACCGTTATACTTGTAGCTTTCTACTTAGTATATATTTACAGCAGTGGTCGTCCATTGGTTGACACGATGATGATGATAACATAATTTAACTCAACATAAAGATGTGTGTGAATTGATGATATGATTTGTATGACAGCAGACTATAACTGGTGTAGACGTATTCTATACACAGCGTGGATCACACCGTCGTTGCAGCGTAAATTGTTAAACTATAAATTAATTATGTTGAAAAAGAGCAATCTGCTAAGTTTCTTGCCAGCTCTTTTTGGTAGAATCTGCCTTCCGGTAGAGTCATACAAACATACTGACTTGACATTTTTAAAGTGCTTATAAACTAGACCTCATTGAAATAAAAAAAAGTGTTTTTTTTTTATTATTGAATTTTTAAATTTATTAACTTGTACCGCAGATGACTTATTTTGGGAATTGCAGTGCTATTCTGTAAGCGACCTTGGTTGGTTTATGGAAAAATAATATTTGTAATGTTTCAAACATTAGTTTAAGTGAAGCACGTAATATTTAGCGACTAACTCAGCGATGAACATTGCACTGTACAGAATAAAGAGGCTGCAGAGGTGCGAGAAATACCAGTAGAAAATGAACTGCAGTTTGTTTAGTTTACACAGAAAGTTTAGCGTTTCTACAAATTGATGTCCAATTTAGTGTAGTGATTTCTGCAATTCTTGAGGAGAACTCCAAAAGTTAATTTTTATCCAGCAAACATACATTAGCTATGGAGTTTATTTTGAGTTATGATTCTTATTTTGATTTCGTTACGGCTCATGGCAATCATAATCTATATGCCATTAGAAATAATTATTTGCTAGAGTGAGTGATAATAATCTATATAGACATTATACCTAATTGCGAAAAGTGTTTGTTTTTTGTCTGTGTTTCGCTCGAAGACTGCACTAAAAACAAATCAGTACTAATAACTCATAATATTTACTAAACAATTTGAAGCAGCAAAAAATTCTCCAATATAGTTCAACTGGTACATACCATAACCACGATAATATTTGTAATTTTCGACCCAGTTCCAGACCCATGGATCGTGGTCACGATCAATGCAACCCGCTGAACTATATTTAAGAAATGTTGTTCTACCATGAAAATCTTAATTTAAAATCTTAACCAGCAAAAAGGACAATTAAAAAAAAAACAAAAAAAATGTTGTAAACATCTCAAAAAGTAATTTTGAAATGAATAGTGACCTCACATGTGATTAAACAGTAGTCAACTACTACGGTAGTTGCTAATATATGTAGTAACATGGTTCCAGATTGCTTAAATTTTATCGCTGCCTTAAAAAAAACCATCGTGAACCAGGTTAAGCTACTCATTTTAAGAGTAAAATCACGAAAGCACTAAAGAAAAGATGCTTTGTAACCCGCACAAAGTTTGCGGAGCACTCCTCGTATTTCGTTTGGACAAATTCAAACAGACAGTCTGTACTAGAAAATGCAATACGCCGTGAAGCAATTTACGAAATTTCCAGAAACTTAGCACGGAACAAAGAAACTGTTTACATTTCAAAACTGAAAACAGACTTCATGAATCGCTTCAATATGTTGTAAGCTTTGACTTTGCAATACAGTTAATTTTTTGAACGGTTCCCAAATCTTTAAAGTTTGTGTGCATGTTGTATTTCCTTCACTCTGGACTTTTTATTCCAGGCATTAACATTCTTAAAACAAGGACGGCCTCCTTCTGGAAAAGGCTTAGACGCAGCACCAATACCATCCTTTGCACTTTAAACCTTCGAAAAACGTTTGTCAAATATTCTTGCGAGCACCGGTGCGAGAACAATTTTAGGTTTTGAGTTTATTACATTTTTTGCATCTGCATAAGCTATTATTATTATACTTTAAAACAAACCTATTCCATAGGAGTATTGAACATAAAGAATAATATCGAGATTTACTCTCACGACCGTGTACAAAATAAATATATATAGTGAGCCAAAACAACATTAATGTACTGAAGTAAGTATATCAATGTTGTCTAAGTAGATACACAGAGATTAATACACTTAAATATACATTACATAAATACATATTTGCACCGGGCGGAGGATAACACCCCGGCAGGGGAGACCTGACGGCCAAGGTCAGGGCGACAGGCTAAGAAATCGGCGGACTATCCTAGCCGAGTACAGCGAGACCACTTTTTGCATCTTGGCTGCCAGTGAGTTGCCACGGAACCAGTGACGTACATAGAGGGTGTGGGTAGGCTTAATTCTTACAATGCCTATCGGAGATTTGCTTCATTTTCACTGCGCCAGACGGCCGACTGGCGCAGTGTGCAGCGACCCTGCTTTCTGAGTCCAAGGCTGTGGGTTCGATTCCCACAACTAGAAAATGTTTGTGTGATGAGCAATAAGTGTTTTTCAGTGTCTGGGTGTTTATATGTATTTTCTAAGTATTTATGTATATATAATTCATAAAAATATTCATCAGTCATCTTAGTACCCATAACACAAGCTACGCTTACTTTGGGGCTAGGTGGCTATGTGTGTATTGTCGTAGTATATTTATTTATTATTTATTTATTAATTTATTTATTTTATATCATCTGTATACCCTGTGCATACCCTCTGTGCACGCCAATGCACGGAACCCCAGTCGCCTTAGATGGTGTGCTAGGTTTACTGGAATTAAACAACTCGCAGATGTTTCTATAGGGACGGTTTCAGTGGACTCCACCTGCCACATGGCGATAACCTCATGAGCTAGATTAAGATAATTACGTTTTTTCTCGGTGTCAGCTCTCACAAGGTTTTCGTCATACGGAATCGTGATTTCCACCAGAAACACTTGGGTTTGAGGGGTTTTATCTAGGTCATCATCATCATCATATCAACCCATTAACCACTGTACTCTCAGGTCTTAGATTGGTAGACTTCACACACCTTTGAAAACTTTTTGGAGAACTCTCCGGCAAGCAGGTTTCCTCACTATGTATTCCTTCACTGTTGAAGCAAGTGATATTTTAATTGCTAAAAAACGCACATAGCTTAGAAAAGTTAGAGGTTGAGGAGGAGGTAGAGGACTGCGAAACGAACCCGGCCCTCGGAAAGTGAAGCCGAAGTCCTACCCACTGGTTTATCACCGTTTCCTATTATCTACGTAATTGTCTGAAATAAAGAATGTGTTCAGTAAATAATATTAGTTAACTTATTATGGTCTATTTACTCAATGTAATCAATAACCATTCCATTCCCTTTCAACCGATTTGAAAGACAGGGAAATTAAATGATTAATCATTTTCACGAAGAACGCTATCCAAACTCTCGAGACTCTTTGAATTTAAAATTTAAGAAACTTAATCCAAGAGTCGATTAAATTTTCAAAGCCTCGAATTGGTATTGGTCTATTAAAACTTCAACATCACACAGATGGTAGCCGACTCTTGGCCTATCTTACCTGTCAGTTACCGAGAAAACTTCTGGAAGTTACTTTATTTGTTGGCTTGCTTAAAAACCTTTGTTGTTGTTGTGAAGAAACTTTCGTCAAGTTATTTAGCATCCGGATATTTGGATTGAAATTTAACTTGGTCAAACAAGTTACCCTCTTTTAGTCTTAGTCGATAAATGCCCACTGCTGGGCACAGGCTTCCTCTCTGTAATATCAAATAAAGAGAGAATGAATAAAGCGAGACTAAAGGGAAGTTGGGGATGCTAAGGGGAGGTTTAATAAAGTGAGCTATTTTACCAGATTTTAAGGAGAAGTAGACATGTAGGTATACTATAGTATAAGCTTGATAGACTGCCAGTGGTTGCAGAGTGCACTTCTGGTTTCGGTTATAGGAGAAAGGGATTTAGAGCATAGACCCACCACGTCACAATTAAACCCTGTTCAAGTTTCTACATTTGTTTTTGACAATTTTAAACAAATATATATAGTACGACAATACACACAGCGCCGTCTAGCCATAAAGTAAACGTAGTTTGTGTTCTGGATACTAAGATGGCTGATGAATATTTTTATTAATATAATTCATAAATACTTATAATATACCGATAAAAACTCAGACACTTAAGAACATTAATGTTTATCACATAAACATTTTCCAGTTGTGGGAATCGAACACACAGCCTTGGAGTCAGACAGAAGAGGCGCTGCCCACTGTGCCAATCGGCCGTTAAATTATGTTACATATTGTGTAAAAATGCACTCCACCTTAAGATTTTAACTATCGATATCAAATTATGGATTTAATCGCGACTCTTTGTGAATATAGCCAGTACGGCAACATTGCAAACGGAAGTAGTAAAGCAAAAAAAAAGTCGTCACGCCAGTGAGCACTTTGAGAGGCTCGGCAGCATTTTATTTTGACAAATGAACCGAGAGCAGCCATGATGTATGTAATTACTCGGGAGCGACGACTTTGTGCCCGGCTTTAATTAAACTCGGGCGGAGTCAAAGCTGCATCGATGCGAGCTATTTGTTGAATTTACGGGCTTCCGTGAGCGGAAATATTGATACACTTTGTAATAAAGGTCATGTTTGATTGACACGAATATAATATTGCACGTGTTCTCAATTCAAAAATAGCCCCGTTGATCTATGTTAGACTTCGGATATTAAACATTCATCAACCACTTTATTAAAATATCACTTGCGATGAAAGAAACATCTTGAGGAAACTTGCATGCTTGAGGATTCTCTATAAGGTTCTCAAGTCCAGCTTTACTTGGCCAGCGTGGTAGACTACGGTCTAAACCCTTTATGTTCTGAGAAGAGACCCGTGCCCATGTAGTAGACAGGTAATAGGTTGATATGATGATGGTTTGTCATAGTTTTATATGACATACCATAACATCCCTAAAGTATGAATTGTTATTCTGAAACAAAAACGTCAGCAATATTACTTCAATAACACTGTTTTAAGCGATGACAGTAAGCCTTTACATATTATAAAAAATTCATAATACTTTAATTAAAACTATAATTTAACAATAAATACTGGAGAGAATAATTACGAGTTTACTGTTTTATATTTATATCAAAGTACGTTCTTACTTAAAAGCACTCTATTTGATTTCACTCGGAGAGGCAAAATGACCGGAGCAATGGAAGGATAATTTCCCAGCTTCAATCCAATTTCAGTAATAATAGCCCGAATATTCTAGAATTTTGGGTTGCTAGAATATATAGCGGATGCCAGTAACTATGTCTGCGTAGAATTTCTGATATCCTGTATCGTGTGAGATCTAAGGTCCTTCGCCAGAAAGCAAACAACAGGCAAAGCTTAAAAAGAAATACGAAACGATGAATGGTATAATTTAAACAGTTGAATACTTTTCGACAAAGTTTTATCCTCAATTTTGTCCAGGCTGACATATTAAAAAATGTGTGCAACGAACATCTTTATTTTTAATCGCAAGCTAATATTCATTTTAAGACTTAAATTAAGGACTTTCATAAAAACTCTCACTCTCTATTCATAAAAACTCTCACTCTCTATTTCACCCTTCTGAGGTATTATTTATAACAGCTATTATTTTTTTTTTATTATTTAAACGAAGGCCCTTATCATGGATATAAATTGAAAAATGACAGACATGCAAACTCTTCTTACCCTTTTTTATCTACCATTTGAAAAATACCTTCTCATCACACCTTTAGAGGGTTTACATTATATTCTCAAGAGATTTTAAATTTCTCTATTTCAATACTTGAACTTTTAGTCTGCCAGTCCGTCTAGATAAAGCTTTTTTTAATGATAGACTGATAAATGTTTTAAACGTCACTAAAACACAGATAGATAAATTATTTAAGGCACGTAATATTTTTGTTTTGAATAACTATTCCTGAAGATGAATTTATCAAGCAGTCTTCCAGATCTAACAGACATTTAAAAGACGCGAAATAATAAAACCACTATAACAGCCATAACGTCAATTTCCAATTATTTTACATGGTGAACTATTAGAGAGCCTATCCACGAAAAAAAGCCTGATCGATGCAATGCAATTTTCGATTTTTCGTTCATACATGATCCTCACCCTTACTAAATTAAACAAGGTGGCAAGAAAATTCAATCCAATCTAAACTTCCTTCAATCCAATTTGAATCACCCCTCCCAACCCAAATCCCCCCCTTTATCCGTAGGAGGAGCATCGAAGCAATTTATTTCGATCTCGTCTTCTATACGTCACTGAAAAGATGTTTAGAGTTTTATAAAACTAACTTATTTTGGACTAAATGTCGTGTATACGTGTTTTTGAATCGCATCTCGATTTTAAAGGAATTGAAATTCTTAACACACTCAGCTTTAGATTGCACGTACGGTGAGAAATCTAAACATACTCGAGACGTAAGAAATAGTTTGAAATTTCAAAGTGTAAACTTGTTGAACATGCTTTGGAAATGAAGTAATTACCCATTTATTTGTAGTTCCTTACCTTAAACTGCGTTGACTAAATGAAAGCATGCAGCGCAGGCCCCGAATGGCATAGGCACACATTGTATTTATTGAGGGGACGCCTGCCATTGCCAGACAAGTGATCTATCCCATGTTTGAGACACAGGTTTTACTGGTGTCCCAGCAGCATCCCCCCTGAAATCTACGAGTCACTTTTGTAAACCTAAGGGTATCTTGTATATAGAGGTTTTTAGGCCTTCTTCAGTTATTCTATCCTTACCTTGTAGTTCCCATCTTACCAACACGTACATGATGCACTCAGCTATGAAGTGAAAGCTGGTTTCCACCCCACCACATTCTAGACAGGATTGATCATCTACAATTATTTTTAGGTGTATATTTGACAAAATTTAAAATTCATTTATTTCAAGTAGGCCTAATTTATAAGCACTTTTGAAACGTCAAGTCAGTCTGTTTGTAGTGACTCTACCACCGGTTCGAAAGGCAGATTCCTCTGAGAAGAGCCGGCAAGAAACTCAGCAGATTGCTCTTTTCCAATATAATTATATAGTTTAAGTTTTTTTAACAATCTTTAGATTTTTTCTGTTTTGTGAGAGATGAGAGCGGAGTGGCCTGCTTCCAAGCAGCCTTGCCGTTAAGGAATTCGTCAATCGTGTAGTAACCACGATTTGTTAAATGTATTTTAATATATTGTTTAAACTTAGGTAAAGGTAGATCTAATATTACCTTCGGTATCATGTTATACAAGCATATACCTATCCCCACAAAGGATTTCTGTACATTTCTCACAACTAACAGATATCGCAGGTACTCGTAAACAACACCTAAACTATCGTCCTGTACGTTTTAACTCCACTACAAGTTAACCCTAGACTGCAATGTACATGTATAGTAACATCCTGTACATGTATAGTGAAGGAATATGAACGCACTTCGTTCTACCTATACTGAGTTCTATAAATTATGGAACGTAAACAAAAGGTTTTTACATTTATCATTGTCGACCTACCCGCATTCTAAATGGTAATGTGAATAAGTAACGATTTTGTAGCATTAATTGTGAATGTTAATATATTAATCAATTAGACTAACAAAGCAAAAACGGCTGGGTGTACGGAAAAATTATTTTGAGTTTATGCTTACACCTTTAAATTAAGACCTGTGATGTATATTATGTGTAATGAGTTAATAAATAAATAAAATAAATCTGTTGATAACTGACGATGTAGTCTAAGATTATAACGGGCTAATCTGTTAGGATATCAGAGTTACATTTACCTTTGGTTTCAGCATCGTTCCAGAACGCTAAATCGCGCTTGGCATATCTTTATCGGTATGGTGGTATTTTGCCACAGTCCACGCCTCCCACCAGATCAGACCAGAGAAAATTCCGAAATAATGAGTTTCCAAACTGCCCCCGCCGGAACCGTGACCGTGACGTTATATTAAAATATCCGCTAACGTTGGGAGGATGGTAACTAGCCACGGCCGAAGCCTCACTAGAGAAAATTCCAATAAAAAAAATTCCATATTGATTGTGTCAGGGATGAAACCACATAAATCCCACTTAAAACCAGTGTCGTAGTCGATTTGATGATACGAAAACAGCGTATGGCGCATTCATTTAAATTTTCTCTCCCAATGAGAAAACTATGGTTGTAATTCTCTAAGTTAAAATCCATCGAAAAGCCGGCCCGAAAAGTTACAACGTACCCTGAATTCCACAGAGATATGAGAACGTAGAGAGCCAGTAAGCGTTAGATTCTTCGTATCTTTACGACGCGTCGACATCCCTGCTAAGTTATCGTGTACGTTTGCATAGCTTTAGAGTTTCGTTCATTCCTCACCGTGTCTCGCCCGGCCTTGGCTGTTAATCCCTTGTCGGGAAATTCATACGGAAATTTTCATACTCGCTGGATAGTGTTCGGTGCTTGTTTTTTGCGTTAACGTAAGGGATTTTCGTAACGTTTTCCCTTATTCATAACCTTTACGCATTACTTTGTATGTGTTTTTGAATAATGCCTCTTTTAAATTGTTTGTTGTTGAAAAAACTGACTGTTGTTAATTTATTAACAACAAAAAGGATATAAATATTATATTTTATTTAATATTGTCAGATATTTCGGAATGTAATTATTTAGGTATAGGTTTACAGCTTCATGCCTATGATCAACCCTTTTTCTTGCTCTTCCCTTAAAATATCTAGCCAATCCATAAAGCCCATCGTTTTTTTTTAATTCCCTTACAAGTCAGCCGATGATGTCGTCTAAGATACTAGCGGGCTAACCTGTTAGAGGTATAAGAGTTACATCTAGTTTCTACACAGCATCGTACCGGAACGCTTAATCGCTTAGCATGTCTTTGTCGGTATGGTGGTATCTGGCCACGATTGAGAAAATTCCAAAATCATAAGCTTCCATAATGTTGTCCCCACTGAGCTAGGGAATTCCCTTAAATATATTCTTTATTCTAGCAAACTTAAGGCCATAACAGACCTTAAACTCTACAGAGACACGAGAAAGTATATAAAATATACGTATTTTTACAACGGGCGCAGTGAAAATACGTAGGAATGTATTTTAACGCGTAAGTTTGCATATTTTCAGTATTTCATAGATTTCTCACCGACTCACACCTCTGCTGTTAATCTCTTGTCGGAAAATTCATACGGAAATTGGGCTCAGTGGCTTGATAGTGTTCGGTGCCTGTTTTTCCGGATTTCTGTAACGTTTTCCCATATACATGACGTTGTTTCGTTAACCTCCAATATTAAAGTCAAAGTGAAAGTTAGAGTGAAGTTAAGTTAGTTAAAGAAATCACGTAGCAGCACGTCTTTGTCGGAAGGGAGTTACTAGCAACGTAATACGTGTTGGAATGCAAACATTTTTTCTAGTATGGTGTGGTGGAAGGTTTCGGCTGTGGCTAGTTATCCACCAATCAATAAAAATGTACCGCCAATCGATTGACCATTACGGTAAGATTCCGCGTAGAAATCGATTAGTGGGATATTGGTTAAATACAACTGACATACACATTACACGTTACCTCACGACCTTCTTACATCATCAGGAGCACAAGCAGGAGACAATAATTATATCCCCCGATATTATCCCCTGACAGGGGATTAACGTGTCAAGAAGTTTACCCCCGTTTATTATTACACATATATTATTTTGATATTATTTCACTTGTGCGCCAATGCTCTGAGAGTTGATAAAGCTGTGGGAATAGATTATTTTTTGTCCTTTCCCCTGGGACTAAAATTGACTCCTACCCATGCTAGCCGTGCAGCAAAGACTGCGAACAAGGGCTAACCTGTAGTGAAATAAAAATAAAATACTGGGTACGGGTCTCGTCTCATAATGAGTATGTTATAGGCCGTAGTTTCACCACGCTGGCTTAGTGCGAATTGGAAGACTTTACGCGCCCTTGAGAACATTATGGAGTACTCTGAGGCATGCAGGTTTCCTCACGATATTTTCCTTCACATTAAAACTTGTGATATTTTAATTTGTAAATGTAAAAACGCACATAACTCCCATAAGCTAGAGGAGCGTGCCGGGAAGAAACTTCGACCCCACTAAAGGTAAGCAGAAACCTTGCCTAATAGACTAGGCTGGTGAATGAATGAATGAATACACTTTTATTGTACACCAAAGAAACAAAAAGTACTTACAAAGATATAAATACAAATCAAGAGAGTACAATTTGGTGGCCTATCGCTACATAGCGATTTCTTCCAGGCAACGGAATGGCGTAAAAGGAAAAAACATAGAAAAGAGGTAGGTGGTGCAATAAATAAGATTTAAAAATTATACAAATATATTAATATAAATAATATATATATATATATATATATAAATATATTACATATAAATACAAATAAAATATATAACATAAATATCTATATAAATATATTACATATAACATCCCCATAGGCTGGTATTAATTAAATAATTATTATAGAAAAACGGAAAGCAACCGAAAAATGTTCTCACATCATAAGCGCCGCAAAAATAATGGAGTTCTAAATTGTTCTAGCGAGACGCGACAGCTCTTTACAGAACACGCCGTTTCAACTTATTTCTTTTCATTTTTGTTATGTTATATTTCATTTTGTTATGACACTAGTAATCGCTCCGACTTCTCTGGTGTGTAATGAGTTTTGAACGAACTCTCAAACGAACTTCTCAGTATTGTTTTGTGTGTAATCTGGTTTTGAAATTATGTTATAGTAAGAAATCTGTTAAAACCCAGATTACAAATATAAAACATTTCGATAAGTTTAGGAAACAATGCTATATCGGCGTTTGCCTAGCGGTATAATACCTACTTATTACATTGTTAAAATCTAATTTCCTCAAAACAAAGCCCTTTACAAAAATTAATTACGCAATCCAAATACAGCATTAAGATCGTCTACAAATAATTAATCATAAAAAATTCCTTGTCAGCGAATAATAGACTTTTAATCCAAGAGTTAATGCATTGAGGTGCTTTCACATTGATTGTATTCAGTCGCGCGGTTAACGCTTAGGCATACATTATGTTTTCAATCCTTATCCTTCAAAGTTTATCCCTTTACTGATCCACCTGCTTTGGAACAGCGTTGAATAAGAATAAAATTTTTCTCCTCTTTGTAAGGACTCTTGTGGCAAACAGTAAGACGTTAATAGTCTGATGTTAATAAAGTTATCATAGTAGATGCCGAGTACCGCACTGATTAAGTCGGACTACATATTCAGATCGATATCGGACGCATACGCGGAAATCTAAAAATATGAAAATACATTATTCTCCTACCAAACTATATTTGGATAGTCATAATAATGTTCGAATAAAATCATACAAGTACATGCAAAATTATGTACACCAAACCGTTCGGTGAAACCGCTAGTGTGAATGCTCCCAAAGGGATTTTCATTAAGAGCGTTTTCATATTTATTCCCGCTGAGTTTGCGTAACCTCAAATTAATTTCTTTAAGACAAAAACATCGGGTGAATGATCACAAAAACATTGAAGCGGAGAAAAGGCCTCGTCAAACCCTCAGCTCCATTTTATAGAGCGGGATTTATCCTTGTCTGTGGCAATAATATTATTCCGTTTTTGAAAAAAATATGCCATGTAAAAATATCTTTACAATTTTGCTTTGTGCCTCTAGGACACTACGTTGGTTTATAGTTTTTTATATTGTTATAATGCGCAATACCGAATATCGCGATTCACCGCGACGTGGAAGGAAAGACTATATTTGGTGTTAACAAACAAATATTCTCGTAAACCACCCATGGGAATTTGATGTGTTTCCAGGACCAAAAATTGTATATGTCGCTTTCCCTTCTATCGAGAGATAACTCTATGCTTAGAATTTAGTTGATTTGCTTGCTTAATTAATGGAACTTAGGATGAACAAGCAAGCAAACAAACAACTCTCCGTTTATAATAATAATTAGGACTGTTACAAGAAAAGAACAGCACAAGGTCAATTTTTATATAAATAATTTTGATAATCGAATGTTTCTCAACTATTAGGAGCTGCCCAACTTTTTACTTAGGGTACAGACAATAGTGGAGATCAAATAAAAGCAGATCAATTTGTCTTTCATCGGATACACAGAGTATCGTACGGAAGGCGTCACGTTTTTCATTAGCATCTTGTTTGTTTCCAATCAGCCGTCCGTATCGAATTAATGGAATTAATGAGTGCAAGTGTACTCAATAGCACGAGCTTTCACGGTGTTGAAGATAACATAAAGTTAAATTAAAACACGACTACCATGTCCTCTCGCACATGTAAAGTGAGTAGAAAAGATTTTTGAAGTGAAAACTTCTTTAGCGGCGTTGAGCACTTTTTCTGTAATGGGTATAAAATCTTAAACTCGCGTCAGGACACGTGACCTGATCGAAAAAGCGTAAGACGGATTTGTCAAAACTACTATTGATGCGGTCTTTATTAGACATTTAAATAGGTTCGATTGATTCGAACTGTTCGTTTCTTACTTCAGCTACCATAAACCTATCGTATCAGTTTTAGAGATTGGCGATGATAGTTCTGGTAATGATGATGGTGAAAACGTCGTTGAAATTATGGATGAAAGTTGATTTTTCGGAGAGATAAACTTTTTAATGTAAAATAATTCTAATAGTTTTAAAGTGTTAAATTTTTAATGTAATATTAATTGTCATGTTTGTGTACGATAGCGCAATAAATGAATATTGTATTCTACCACATAAATGATAGTACTTTTATACTGATAAAGCGATTGGTGCAAAATTATTCCCTAACCATTCCAAAATATCAAACATGCTCAACGTTAATTAATAATCAAGTTTTCACTTCTGCCGGCACTCCCGGAGTCCAACCCGTCTTTTTTACTTGTGTACTTCTTTGAATGGGTTTAGTCATATAGCTATTTGAAAATAATTTAATATCTGAATATTGCATGAGCCAAAATTAATACGAAAATGTTAGCGGGCTTACCTGTTGGAGAGTATGGCGGTTATATTGAACCCTCCTAATCGGTGTATAAGCGATATCGTACCGAAATGTAAAATCACTAATCGTCTCCTCTTTACCGGTAGGGTGGTAACTAGCTACGGTCAAAGCACGAAGAAAATTCAGAACGTATAGATTCTCGAATTTCCCCGGGCGGAAATCGAACCCAAAGATCTCCCTTATAAGACCATGGCGCTAAATTAATTACATTATTCTACTGACCCTTTTATTTGATACCTATTGTGAGGGAGTTGTGAAACAATCGTAATCAACTTGGATCAAATTTCAATAAAGATAGCTAAGAAAACCGCCGACTAATCCAAACCTTTAAAACAAAAAAAAACTAAATCAAAATCGGTTCTTCAGTTCGGGTGTTATGATGCCACAGGCAAACACAAACATACACACACACGCACACGTATACACAGACACGTCAAACATATAATCCCATAGTTTTTTGTCGGGGTTAAAAATGTATTAACTTAAATGGTGAAAAGCTTTAAAGGGACCTTTTGGAGTGCAACATGTAATTTCAAAACCCTGAAGATTTTGTGGTTGTCCGTATAACATACGCAAACCTACAAGTACACACGACGCTATGTTAAAAAGCTATAAATTTTATATAACAATAAGGTGTATTAAATGAAACAACCATTTTTTAAATTTAACGATAAATGAAAAATATATTCTTTTTAATACTCAGAGACAGGGAATAAAACCTTCGGATGCCTTGGAAGCAATCTGGCTCAGTAGCCATTCTTTCATTCAACGTAAGAAAACCACCGTCCAATTCTGAACGAGTCCTAACTTATTGGGCCATAGCGTTAGCGTTTTTTACAACCATAACATAGTTTTAAAGAGTAATAAAATTTAAATTTAACAGATCTTTCTTTGAAGTGCTTGTTAATAACCATTATTTAACAAGTAGCTCAAGCTTTTTAAGGACGTACTTTTATATGACGGATATATAGGACGGCTGATTGGCGCATTGGGCAGCGACCCTGCTTTCTGAGTCAAGGCCGTGGTATATAAAATAATAATAATAAATATACTACGACAATACACACGTGGATTTGTTAAGATACGAGAATTTGTGATACTCAAAGTGGTTTAAATCGCTAAATTCGTAGCTCCAAGGCTAGAAATGTCTTTTATAAGGATGATACTTTTGAATGGAAAATTAGAAAGATATTTTAGAGCAAAAAATTGCTTGCTCGAAATTCTTTATACCAGCATTGCTATTAATGCTGCGACTAATATTAGCGGTTCTTCGAACGTGGGATATTACGATTTCGATGGGATTTGTTTCGCAAACCCTTTATATCTCCCCTTGCTATTCTGTCTTCGCTACTCTTTGTCCGTCTGTCTTTCTGTTCGTATATTTTTGTATGCCAATAGATGGAACAAAATATTATTGTTATACTAGTCATTTTTGATAAGTCTTTCGTCATGATGAGTTTTGATTTAATTTCAGTTGACAACTCTGCTTAATTTGATCTCGGAAGCTTTGGTCGTAACTAATAACCATCCTATCGACAAGAAAGTGCCCCCATGGGATTTAGCGTTCTGGTTTTTTTGCCGGGTACAAACGTATTATGAGTATGGGTTTAATACAACTGTCACACCTCTTACAGGCTAGCTCGCTGCCATAAGACTGCATCATCGCTTACCACCAGGTGACATATTAGTCAAAGGCTAGTAGTGAAATAAAAAGTATAATAAATAGCACTTCCATAAATCCAATTCCAAATTTCCGATGATAACTTAGACCTAATTAATAATCAGCAACAATTTTCGGCTCATTGATTTAGTGCCGCCTAAAGACTTTGAATTTATTAAATTGATGCCGGATTACATTAAACCAGTACTATTCTTGTTCAGCTATCTGTTATCTAACATAACGTTACGCAATTGTTAACAGGTTTTTTTATACAAAATATCCTAACAGATACTTGGGACAAAACATTGACTCAAGAAAAGTAAAACAAGCTAGCTAACGAGCAGCGTGCTATGAAACTTCCGTGGGTTCTATATACCATGTAAATAACTTGCACCTTATATTTACTCATGCAAATTCCTAGGTTATGTGATACATATGCAACCGACGTTCTCCCGAAGTACTTCCATAGCACAGTATCTAAGCCTTACTCTACATTTATGCTCATGATCATAGTTTTTATGGGCAACGGTCAACGCTTATTCGATGCACAATGTGTAAAAAGTTTCTCTCCTGCTTGGTGACCAATGAAACCTCAAAATATTATTTAATAACATATGGTCAGTGTCGATATTGTTTAAGATGGAAGCATGCCAACTTGAAAGATGAATAATTTAGCCACCGCCATTCAAACCAGTCCAGTGCTCAAATGCCAAGGAAACTTACCCGTTTTTAACCACTGGCACAATGTAAACAGGGCATTACTTCGCTAGCAATTTGAGAGGGTGGCATTTAATTACCTTTTTATATGTAAGCAAAAAAGTGTGCGCTATTTTATCAAATGTATTGTTAAATTAACTCCTTTGAAAATGAATTAGATTTTTGTCGTTTTTGCCTCGTTGCCTACTTACTTGTTGAGGATAAAATGTTCTGTGATGGTTTTTTAATATTGAAGAATATCAAAATTACAATATCTTTGAAGGGTACTTTTTGGCTTAGAATTAATTTCAATATTAATTTTCCTTGTCGGCTCTTTTAAATGAATAACAATGCTTGTAATTTCCGTACCTTTGAATATAAAGAGTGGACAGAGATACAGAAATAAAAGCACTACGTATATACCTAGTCCATTTTTTAAGAAACTTACTATGATTATTTTAGAACTTTGCAAACTAAAACGTGATCTAGAATGCCACGGTACCATTCTGTGGACTTTTTCACTTCCACTTTATTTTAACTGACTTCAAAAGAAGGGGGAGGTGCCTATTCTTTTTCAGTTTGTTACCTCAGTACAATCTTTATTTATCGCTCGATTTTTGGAGAGTTTTGTGACTTTTTTTATTAGTTTCCTAAATAAATTAATTTCTTTTCCAGGAAATCGAGCACTGTTACTACCACGGCACCGTAAAAGACTACCCTGGCGCGTCAGCCGCCTTTCACACTTGCAACGGTGTGTCGGGTGTCATCCACATCGGCAACGAGACCTTCGTTATTCACCCCTTCTACGGCGGCGATTTATCGGTCAGTCATACTTTTTTTTCGTAAAGATTAAAAACGTTCAGTAATGCGTACAGTTACTCACCATTTTTAAGGCGTTAATCTTTATCCTATTGATGACCTGGCGTTTGGCAAAAACCTTTCCTTAAGAAAATAAACAATTTAAGAGCATGAACCTACCACGCTGCCTTAACGCAGGTTGATGGTTTGAAATTATGACAACGTGCTCAAAGGGCGCGTAATTATACATTATCAATTACGTATTGTGGGCCACAGTATACAGAAGATATACAGAAGTTTGGTGCTTTCGATCCTCCGGTAAATGCCTACTCATCAATACGGCGTTGCGACATTATATAGGATAGTTAAACAGAGGTCCGACAAAGCCGTCTTAACAGTGCAATCGGTATGTAAGTGCGTTGAAGGAAAAGTGCCCTTAACTGGCCTCAGAAGTGAGGTCTTATTTCTGAGGCCATTTAAGGGCTCTCTATACACCCTGCACTTACAGTATGATTACCCTGTCTAGACGGCTTTGTCGGACCTCTGTATGACGTTCCTAACTGTGTACCTACTAGTATTGAGAAGTACCTAACCTTACCTAAAAATATTTGTTAGATCCGGGATTCTAACCGGGTCTTCTTTATCCTTATGGGCACAGCAAAGCTATTTTTTCGTCTACATGCACTGAATGTATTAAGGAATAGGTACTGATAGCGTAACGACGTACAGCGTAGCGTCGTTTTAGCGTAGCATCGTTACGGCGTAGCAAAAGTTAAAGCGTAGCGTTGTTTCGAATTGTGTGTAACTGACGAAGTAACGTATGAGTTTCAACAACGTCATCGGGGGGGTGGGAAGAGCGCGAAGATACGTCAGAGGATGTGCCCTAGGGTCGTCGACATCGGGGAAATGTCAAACTTAAGCGAGAGGCACACCGGTGAATTTTGTCCGAGGCTTTAGCGGCGTTAAAATTTGCGCCCTGCGTGCGACCAATGACAACATTTCTGCTCGAAGCAAAATCGGATGTGTAATTTTGGATGTGTAAAAGATTTTACACATCCGAAAAGTCAAACATGCATAATATCATACTCAATATTTTAGTTAATATTTGCGTAAACATCTACACTACGTCTTGTGCAATAAATCACGAGCATGTCGAGGTCATCGGTGACGCGAAATCATAGGTTTTCAATACCAAAATTCGCTTTATGACGGATAGGTATATGGCATTTATTACAGCTATGCATCGACGTGACACGAGCAAGATGTTGATAGCAATAAACGTCAACACGCTCCAATAACGAATTGCGTATAACAGAAATTGACATTAATTGAAATCTAAATTAATATGTCTAATTTAATTCAGCCCCTCTCTCGCAAATTGCGGCCTTCCGTATAATTAAACTCCCGCTAATTAATTACTATTTCCAATAATATGAGAAATGTGCTTCATACAAATTCAATATTGGGGCTTATTAAATAGTCATACCATACGTTACCTACTAGCTTATATTACGGTCATAATATCATGTGACTTTATATAAAATATAATAACGTAGACGCACTAGATATTTGGTGTATTAAACCGTGATAGCTTAGTGATAGATTTACTTACTTTTTGGAGTTATGTGTGTTTTAAATATAAGCAATTAAAATATCACTTGCTTGAAAACATTGTGAGGAAGCCTGCATTTCTACGAGTTATCTCTCCATAACGTTCTCTGAGGCGTGTGCAGTCGACCAATCTGAACCTCAGCGTGGTGGACTACGGCCTAGACCCCCCTTATTCTCAAAGAAGCCTCGTGCCCTATAGTGTGGGTTGGTAATGATGACTATATATTCCGATTTAGCATCGTAATAGATAAGCATTTTACGTTACGTAATATTTACTAATTTACATATTATTCTACATAGCTCTGGAACTGTTAGGTCGAATATGCAAATTCCTTATCGGGTTCCGTACGCAAAGAGTACACGGGACCTTTTATCTAAGAATCCTTCTGTCTGTCTATACGTCTGTCACCAGGGTATGGTATGGCTCATGAACGGTGATAGTTAGATAGTTTTTATTATAGACACCGAAATATTAAGTGGTGACAACCAAACTGGTTATTTATTTTAATTTTAGTACGGAACCCTGTGTTCCCCATATTCCTCTATGCTTCGGAGACGTGGACCCTGCGGGAGAGTGAGAAAAAGAAGATAGACGTTCTTGAGATGTGGTGCTGGAGAAGAATGTTAAGAATACCTTGGAATGCATTCCGGACCAATAAGGCCATTCTTGAAGAACTCGGCATCACGCAACGTCTATCCTCCATAGTACAGGCTCGTATTCTCACGTTCTTTGGTCACGTATCCAGAAGAGACAACGACTCCATTGAACGTCTGGTTGTCCAAGGAAGAATCGAGGGCACCAGATCACGCGGAAGATCGCCAATGAGATGGGCTGACCAAATAAAGGCTGCAGTGGCTGTCCCCTTACATGAGTGTGCAAGAAAGGCAGCTGCCAGAGAGGAGTGGCGACGAATAGTTAAGCGTGCCACAACCCTTAAATGACGACCACGACCGCTCTGACAAGAGCGAACCGACTGAGAAGACGGAACCCTAAAACATAACCCTACCACTCGGGGGCTGTTAAATATTATTTATACGTACCAGGTACTAACCTAACCCGTTTTATAGCGCCTCGGAGTTCAGATCGCGCAGTAAATTCCGTTTATATGTATATTTATGTGCTGACGCTCCGCTTTAGCCGTGAGTGCGCTAATTAAGTTGCTTGTCGTAAATCGTTTTTTTTTGCCGACAACCTCTTAAAACAACTCACTAAGGAGGAGACATATGCTCAAAGAAAAAAAACGTTTAAACAACCTGAACTTTATTTTCACGGAGATAAAGTGAAGTTATAATCATAATGGAATTCATGGAAAGTGAAGTACACCAAAAACTTAACAAATTGATTAAATAGGAACTAAATAAAAAATATAAGCGACAAGTACAACCGCACGGTGATTACGTATCTCGCGACAGGCTTGCGACAGGCGTAAATCTTGCAATCACTGCTGTCAAACGTCACTTTTCCATACGATAAATAAATGAAACCGTTTTCACCCTGTCGGTGATCTTATCGCTAAAAAGCGGTCTCTATCAGGCAATCTAGCAGAGAATAAGTTACAGTATACAGAGGACAAGTTATAGTAATGCTTAATAGGATTAACACAAAAATGACTTAAGTTTTATGGGCAAGCTATAATAAAATATAGTTTGCTGATTTTGCAGAAATTTCGAATAGAGTTAGCTTACGTACTCAATTAACCATGCAGGTTTCATTTAATACCGGCAAACGAAGTATACTAGTAAATAATACAAATTATTGCCTTATTCTAGTTGTCACAATGTTAATTCTACAAGTAGGTCATAAGCTGAACTACATAAAACTGCTGGCATGTCAGGTGGCATTGAAGTGAATTCTAGTTTTTCGTAAAAACCTGTTCATATTTTCTTGACCTAGTGGTCCTATACTTTGAAAGATAGAATCGTTGCATATGCCGTCTCCCCCTTTAGGGCAAGAGCCGAGTTGCGTCGTTTTCGCCAACGATCTCTTAAATTTTGTTTACGCGGATGACTCGCTAATTTTTGGTCAACATTGTTTTTGGCACCGTTTCATAAATTTGCCAAATTAAGCTTGAAAATTATGAACGGCGAAACAACGTATTCTAGACCTATATTTTTCATAATTACTAAGGCTATTAAATACTACGGACTGTAAAATAGCGCTAATTTGTTATTATGTTAAATTTTTACTATGCTTAGGAAAACTACTAGACCGATTTTATGTGATTATTGTTATACTATTGGAAAAACTACTGAATAGTAGTTTTGAATAAAACAAGCGTTTATTTGCAGAATGAGTACCTTAGCATATTTTGCGCGTTTCCACACACAGGTCATCATTCCATAGCCTCGTTTGTTCATTTACTTAAACCAAAGGTGATTTTAGAGATGACATACGATCCCGCGTTTCCACCTGCAATATACTCGCCTAACTCCCTATTTTTTTTTAAATTAAATAAATGAATAAATAAATATACTACGAGAACACACACATCGCCATCTAGCCCCAAAGTAAGCGTAGCTTGTGTTATGGGTACTAAGATGACAGATGAATATTTTTATGCATAATATACATTATACATAAATACTTATAATGGACAGATAAACACCCAGACACTGAAAAACACCTATGCCCATCGCACAAACTTTTTCCAGCTGTGGGAATCGAACCCACGGCCTTGGACTCAGAAAGCAGGGTCGCTGCCCACTGCGCCAGTCGGCCGTCGCCGTTAGTAGTACCTAGAGCTTCTTGTGACAGAGCTCGTCCGGGGAAGTACCGCCATGCTTATAACTGTTACCAAACAGTAATGTCGCAATGCTGTGCTCCGGTCTAATGGGCGTGGTTGCTGGTGTAATAACAGGCATTTTTAATAGTTTTGGTTGGTGGACCAAGCAGACAAGCCACCTGTTGGTAAGTGGAATACCATCGCCTATATACAGAGCAACACTTAACAGGGCACGCAATTAGCACGTCCTGTAACTCGGGTCCTATACCCGAGTGGTCTGTCAACTCGGGTATAGGTGTTAAGGGAACTACACGCTTCAGACTAGAAAACAGTAATGCTGCTTGACTTTAGGAATAAGGTAGCGGTAGCACTGTCCCGGGCAAGCTTTGTTATACAACGTGTAAATGAAAACCGATAAAATACTTCGGAGGCTTTAGAGGTAAACTATTTACAGTCTCTGAGAATTATCTGTGAAACCGAAACACTAATAGTTTTTGAGTAAATCATTGCCGTAGTTTTTACTGAAAGAAACCAGGTACAGCCCTAACATCACATTCAAAATCAAGTGACTGCTGTCACTTGGTTTACTCCTAGGTACTATGCACGTGTCGGTCTTCTATCTTCAATAGGGTTGTCATAAGTAAACACTTATAATATTTTGAATTCGTTTGTATGGAAAAATAAATATGCTTCTTTTGATTAATAAAATACTCCAGAGGCTTTAGAGGTACACTATTTACAGTCTTTGAGACTTATCTGTGAAACCGAAACACTAATAGTTTTTGCGTAAATCATTGCCGTAGTTTTTACTGAAAGAAACCAGGTACAGCCCTAACATCACATTCAAAATCAAGTGACTCTTGTCACTTAATAAAGTACGCGTTGCGTACCGTAGGTACTATGCACGTGTCGGTCTTCTATCTTCAATAGGGTTGTCATAAGTAAACACTTATAATGTTTTGAATTCGTTTGTATGGAAAAATAAATATGCTTCTTTTGATTTAATATTTTACAGGGTGATTCCTTATGAAATATACTTATGCACCCTTCAACAGTATTTCATAATTCCGTTACACGTTGTATAAAGCTCTACTAGTATTAAAAACCTAATATATATATATAGAAATTGTTCGTAGAATCTAATATTACTAATGCGAAAGTGTATTTGCTGTTTTGTCCTTACTTTACGCCCTAACTAAACTAGCAATCGGCTTGATTTTTGGCATGGAGTCAATTGAAAGGACGCAGAGTAACAAAGGCTACTTTTTTTTTTTTTTTACATATATATTTATTTATTTATTTCATTTTTTTGCTTAAACAAAAACTAGATTGGCGTGCAAAAATTATTAACATTATCTAAAAACTAATAATAATTACAATATTACGATGTAATGACAACGCAATGAATTTCAAATACAATGTGGTCCTAAAGTTATAACTCGATTTAATACCATTAAAGCATGTCCTCAAATGTCAGCCATTTTTATCCCATGCAAGCAAGCGTTCTCCACTGGATTTGTGAAAAACCAAAAAAAAAAGAGAACGAAGAACTCTGGCAACTGCTGGTATTCAATAAGCTGAACCGAGTTTGAATTCAAATTCTTTATTCATGTAATAAAGAATTATTGAATTTGGCTCTTATGAAGCGTTCATAAATTATTTTCATAATTGTGAGATTATGGTGATAACTACGTTCGCCAAGTTAAATCTAAGGGATAGAAACCAAGATCTCCAAATTAAAGGGCGATGTGCACACCGTAAGTTGGTAAAGCCATTACACACTAGGTATAATTAGCCCCCACCGTATATTAAGCGAGTGTATATCAAATAGCAATTATGCGAAATACGACCGCCAATAAATAGACGTTAATATAATTACGAGTGATTATTGGTTCCTGCACAGTCATATCGTTACAAACTACACTCGTATGTTATATCAAAAGGTTGATGTTGATTAATTATGGAATATGGCATGATTGTTATAAGCTATATGTTATAGTATATTCCATTGAAAAAGTCGCACTTAGTGCTTTTTAAGGCGTAAAAAGGTGGTATAGCCGTAGGCAGCCGACACATACGCTAATATTATTGAAAAGAATTTTTATATTGTCAATATTATTGTCTGTCTGCGAGGCGTATTGAAGACTTGAATTCCAAATAAAATGCTATATATCGTTATATACATTTCGGACATTGATATGAGATTTAAAAAAAATATATTCTGTCTATATAGCCTTATTCTCATTTTGAGAGGAGTAACGGACTGGTAATGGTTAAACGATGATGATCGTCATACGATAATCTAAAAAGCGCAAAGAAAAGCGGGAATGGAAAAGTGCACGCAGCGCTACGTAGCATTTAGTTTGCAATATTCTAAAATCGAATCCGGTCATGACGCTCACAAGACTACAGTAACAAACGCCTATATTTATCAGTCGCAATCGTAATTCAGGCCGGGTACAATAGCGCTATCACAAAGCTGGCAGCGGTACCTACCGGGGGTTAATCAGGCCTATTGTCTCACTCGGGACATTATCATTACGTCTGCCGCACTGTCCGTTCCCATTTTGACATGAATTCGATGAATGAAGACTGACCTCGTTGGTTTAGTGGTTGGCTCAACTAAGATCACGACGTCATGGGTGGAATTTCCGGGTCTGACCAGGAATTGTTAGATTTTGTTGTTTATTGCAACTGCAAGTTAGCTTTTGACAGCCGTACAGGTAAATAAATAAAGTCTTTAATGCTGTTAAAAAGTATGTACATGTAAAATGTGTAAATTTAAATTATTATCGCGCACTTCAGTTTATTGCAGTCAGAACGTCTTCTGACACGTAGGCCTCCTCCAGGTGTCCATATGTCCCGGTTTCATGGTATGCTTGCCGTCTGCTTGATATCATCATCCCAGCGCTTTCTTTGTCTACCCGTTTTCTTTTTGAGCCATAAATATATATACCTATAGCTATTGCACGCCTCATAAGCGAAGCGTTGAGGTTGTGCTCTACTCTCGACATTTCAAAAAAAGCACTTTTCTCGAAACTGAAATAGATTTTTTGTTATTTATATTGCACTTACAGGTTAATTTGAGTACACTAATATCAAGTCAAATAATTTGTCAGGTACATAAAATACATTTCAATAACAATTTTTTTGTTTAACATAGTAAATAATAACATTAAACATAATCTTTTCTGGACGTCCGTGTATGGACGGGTGTATGTGGCATCAAAATTGGTCGAAAAAATGATCGTAACACACGACATAATTTCTTAGTTAATATGAGCGTTCAATTCACTGTCGTTAAATTTCCATGTAATTATTGTAGCTAATATTAATTGTAACTTTCAATGTGCAATCATTATGACATTCCCGTGTCTTGTTTACAAAAAATGAATACTAATTAATATGAAAAAAAAAATTTGTAATGAGCATTGAAAGTTTCAGTTAAAAAAAATTCAATTTTATTGTGAAAAAAATGAGATTATGAGGCGTGCACTTTTGGATTTTCCAATTTTATATAATATATACCTAATAATATATATACCTATAGGTATGTGACGCAAAAAACCTACGCCCTAGATTGATTGACACAGGAATCGTCCTGCAAAGTGCCGCCCTGCGAAGTGTTTCTCTGTTTAAAGGTGATTGTTTCTAACCATTCGATTGTACTTACATGCGGGCTATCTGCTAGGTCCATCAATCACAAAAAAAAAAGCTGTTCTTATCATATTATTGTTATTCATATTTACATTTGTAATATAACGATATCTGTGAAGTAGCTTTTTATCAAAAGTGTCCTAATAATAATAAATGAAGGTCGAGGTAAAATACCAGGGATACAAAGCAGAGACAGAGGGATATTTGAAAATCGTGCTATAAAATTGTACCCGATATAAACTATGCCATAAACCACAGGCCGAGTACAAAAGACACATATGAGGTTTTCAGCTGTCCCCGCAGACAACGGCAAATTGTCTGTCCGCTAAGTTATATGAGCCTGCGCACACAAACGCCAAGACAGTCGTGGCCTTGTTACCGAAGTTATGGTTTTCACTAATTTTGGCACTTATTTACTTATTGCAACAGTTTAACCGTTTGTTGCTTAATAATATATTTTTACCTATAAACTACTGATAATCCATACAGTTGTAATTTTAACAGTTTTATAAATCAGAGCGGTGAAGTTTCTCCCAAAACAATAGGTACCAACATACAAACGAAATAACAATTAACTCAAAGGTCGCAGAACAGTTCTCTTTGAATTTCAGCGAATTATATATCTCCGGGACAAAGTTAATAAAACCTTCACAAATATAATAGCCTCGTGGTTTTACCCTTGTTAAATTCCATGCTAACAGTTTTTGGCCTTCTGCGAAAATCGGTCAATTAAATTTCTAAATTAGCACATAACTCTAAAAATATTGCTTTGCATGCCGGCAATCGAACTCGTTACCCTGAAGGAAAAGCTGAAGCCCTAATACCACAAGGCTATCACCGCCAGCTCGCTTGCTGTCATTTATTTATTTACTAGCCTTTCCCCGCGGCATAGGTCAAAAGTTATTTTCCGTCCCTCGCAAATAATTTTTTCAGTATGTAAAGTACCCTATAGCATTTTCTGTATCCTCGACAAAGTGCATGCAAAACTTCAACAAGATCAGTAGAGTATTCAAAGCTTGAAAGTGTAATAAAAAAAACTCGCTTTCTTATTTATAATATCCGGTTACAACTAAAATCCAATTTGATTTGTAATCGCTGTACAGTAAGTTTTAATCTCGCTATTTTATATAAACTGCTTTGTTTTAAGAATGGGGCATTGTGTTTCGGCTATGTATTAAACATTTTAAATATATAACCTACATTTTTGCACGAGCTGTTTGTGACAGAGCTCGTCCGGGAAAGTACTTTTTCTGCTTATTTCTGTCGAGAAGCAGCATTGTCTGTATGGTCATTGTCTGTTGCCGGTATAATAACAGACACATTAGGCTTAACAACTAAGCATGGATACAGGGCAGCATGTTGCAGGACAAGTTCCTTGCATGCTATGTTTAGTGTTGCCTTGGCAATAGGCGCTGGTTTTCCAGTTACCACCTGATGAGCCTTCAACTATGGCTATAAAAAAACCTTTTTGATCAATGTAGGAAATAGGTGTGGAGTGTTGGCTTGAGCCCTTGATACGAACTGATAGGATATATGGCAAATAAAATCCCTACTAATATTATAAATGTCAATGTAAGTTTGTTTGTTACGCTTTCACGCAAAAACTACTTAACCGATCCTCATAAAACTTTGTACACGTATTTTTGTAAGTGTTAGAAGTAATATATAATACTTTTCATCCCGACATTAAGCTCGGTTCCTTTGGGAGAGGGTATACAAGCGTTTGACTATTTTACACCATAACTGCGACAAATTTTTGTACTATAGAGGTTATAATATGTGTTTAATTTTGCTCAAACTTTGTGTAGATCTGATGAATGTGGTTGGAAATAGAGGACAGCGGACAACAGCAAACCCTACATTTAAGGCTTAGCGATACTGAATACTTTAAAAACAAAATCAAACGCAGACGAAGTCGCGGGCAACAGCTAGTCATTATATAATGAAGGTGATACGTCAGTCTCAAAGCACAGTTGGAGCACGACCCTAAAGAGATTGCGCTATTCTGTTACATATTGTAATGAAATTAGTTTTTGTTATTAAATGTAACATAAACCAACAATTAATAAAATAGAAAAATGGACCGAAACGGATGGACCGTAAGACAATAATGTCGCACGCATGTACTGCTTCTCGTCCTGTAACTGTCATAGCGACCGACATTTGTCAAGGACGAGATAATCCTGGACCCTTATCGCGGGCACCCGTTGCATAAATTTACTGACGCCCACAGATTTGTTGCGCAAATGAGGGGGGAAAGTATTTTTGAGCCTTGTTTAAGTTATATTGCCAAAGTTTCTGGGGAAATGTTTTATAAGTAGTTTAGGTTTTATAACCTTTTGCTTTTTTTATTTAATTATTTCAATAAGTTTGCATAGTTCAATTTAAAGTATCGGTCAGAAAGGCGAATTATTCATTGTAAAGTCAACATCTCCTGAGGATGCTCCGGTTTCCGGAGCGAAACGTGCGTGGGTACATTGCCGAGGATCTGTTTGGTGTGGAGTATACGGATTGAAGTAATTATAAATTACACCATACAGATTCTCCTGCTGTTCGCGAAGTATAGCAAGTTAAGCTTGATTTTCATAAACAAGCACACTTTCGCATTTATAATTAAGGATTGTATGAAAGAAATTTTAATAAAAAATAAATGCATCAATCCGTTGTTATTACAATTACCATAACAATACAAAACTCTTAGCTCTTCAATGCGAAGTACCTTACCTCCAAGCGTTGGTTATTGTTATATGCAAATTTATACCGACTGCAGTACAATAGGTCCTGCCCTTTTGATCAAAGGAATGGGTGCTTGGCATGTTGGCCCACCTTTATGAAGCCTGTGGATGTAGTTAAACACTTTATGTAGATGAGCAGTAAGAAGTGGGAGCGGTGCAGTGGATATTTCGCTCTCTCTTACGCTGAGAGCTCTGCGTCAAAAGTGCGTTGCCTTTGAATTAAGAACATACAGAATCAGCCATTATTGTGCAGCAGTGCATTGTGTCCCAAAACAGTGAAAACGCCCCGCGCACGTCTCACTTTAAACCCGCGGAATGTTGCTGGCACACAAACTTCGTCCCGTTTTCCAATTGAATGGTCAACGCTAAGAACATTATAGTTAACTTTGTGCCAAAAATCAAGTTGATTTTTGCTAAGATAGGGCATGAAAGAAGGACAAACAAAACAATGTATGTTGATGAGCAAAAAGAAGTTGGAGCGGAGCAGCGGATATTTCGCTCTCACTCACACTGAGAGCTCTGCGTCAAAAGTGCGTTGTCATTGAATTAAGAACATGCAGAATCCACATTCAGCCATGATTGCATGCAGTGTATTGGATCCAAAAACAGTGAAAACACCCCGCGCACGTCTAACTTTATACCCGCAGAATTTTGCTAGCACACAAACTTTTCCTATTTTATTGTGAACTTTTAGAAAATTAGTCGCAAAATAATAACTGTCAACTGCTAAATGGTATGAATTGACTAATCGTTTGTTCGCTTAACCATTCTAAAGTGGAGTGATTCTATTAGTCGTGTACACGGTTTCTGTATGTTCTGAACTATGAGTGCGTTGCTTTGCGTCGTCGCAGCATCAACGTTGCGTCGTTTTCAATACGTTTCCATATACGTTTTCCACATAATATACAGATAAACACCCAGACACTACAAAACATTCTAGTTGATCACACAAACATTTTCCCGTTGTGGGAATCGCACCCACGGCCTCAGAAAGCAAGTGGGCAGCGACACTCCTTTCTTCGGCGCCAATCGGCCGTCAGAAAAATAAATGTAATAATAATTAATCTTTTATTTGAGGTAACATAAAGTGGCTACAATATATTGATCTGTTGCGACGACGCAATACAACGTTCTAATAACGCATCGACCTAATAGACAGCTTTTCGTGTTCTCTTCAGCGCACGGTATTTGACCATGATCGCATACTAATATTTAGATTTTGCAAGGCTTTTTGTGACAGATCTCGTCCGGGGAAATACTATTGCCAGGCTTATTTTTGCCACCAAGCAGCATTGCACTGTGTCCGGTTCTGAAAGGTGCGGTTGCCGATGTAATTACAGTACAACATATTTTTAAATAAATTTTGAAACGAAAAAGGGCTATTTTTTAAATATCTAGGGAATCGGTGCCCAGGTTTTTCACAGGGAAAACTGTACCAGCGTCCATCGAGAAAAGAATAATAAATAAATAAATAAATATACTACGACAATACACACAACGCCATCTAGCCCCAAAGTAAGCGTAGCTTGTGTTATGGGTACTAAGATAGCTGATGAATATTTTTTTTTTATGAATGAAATACACATAAATACTTATAATATACAGATAAACACCCAGACACTGAAAAACATTCATGTCCATCACAACCAAACATTTTCCAGTTGTGGGAATCGAACCTTGGACTCAGAAAGCAGGGTCGCTACGCACTGCGCCACTAGGCCGTAGAATAAAAGCTGTTTATACGCGAGCAGATATTAAGCTGAACGTAAAGTAGGTATTTGGTTACAGGAGGTTGCAATAAGTTAATAAAATGCGAGTATGATATGAGTGGGTATTCTGAGCTGTTCATATTTACGTTTGCTGCCCAGGTGTGGAACCCTCAGTGCGCGAATCCGACTCACTCTTCACCAGTTTTTAAATAGATATATATATGCATGGACCAAAGTAAATGAAGCGTTTGAATTCGTATCAATCTGAGTGTAATGTAAATTTTTAACAAACCCAATTTAGCTGCGAAACTCTAACGAAATTGAAATCACTTTACAGAAAGCAATTTAATTGATTCGAACAAAAAACAATAAAACAATTGTTTCGTTGGAACTTTCTGCGTAATTGTTTTTGTCACAAACAACATCGGCTGTTTTTTTTTTTTTGTTTTGCTTCATAAGTTTTTCATGAAGATTAATTTGGTTCGTGCTTATAACGTTCGTGTAACGAATTAAGTGTTACCATATTTATGATAGCCTAGTTACGTACTTTTGTGGGGACCGAGTTCGATACCCAGCTCACCTCTGACTTTTCGGAGTTACGTGCGATTTTAATTTAAGCAATATAAATATCTATAAATAATAACTGGTAGTCCAAAAAAGGTCAAATATTCACGATATTTCATGTCTTCATTACCTTTAAGTATCCCTTACTATTATTCCTTAAGGTTTTTCCCGTTAGAGCCGTTGGTTATCCTGGGATTTTTAACCAATTCTAATATGTATATTATAAGTATTTATGTATATTATTCATAAAAATATTCATCCATCATCTAAATACCCATAACACAAGCTACGCTTACTTTGGGACTAAAATAATTAATTTATTTATTAATTTACAGGCCTACCAGCGATTTTTCATAAATAAAAATAAGATTCCTTGGCATATATATGACTGATTATTATTATTTATATGAATAATATTAGTATACATATAAATACTCAGTTCTGAAAAACATTCATCGAACCCACGGCCTTGAACTCAGAAAGCAGAGTCGCAACTGTGCAAATCGGCTGTCAATATAGTGAGTCACTGCCTCACAGTAGCAGTTCTCGCAGTGTCTAGTGTTTAGCAGGTTCCAGTATAAATCACATGTTAATGTGTTAGATACCCGGGTCGAGCCAATGAATAGTCTTTAGGTTTCCTATCAAGGCATTCTTAGTACCGGCTGAAGATAGAAAATTGCCTTTAATTTTCCCTTGCCCGTGCTTTGGACAGCACGTTAAGTTGTCAATCCTGCGCTTGTTTTCTTTCCGGACAGTCCGATTTAGCGTTCCGGTGCGATGTCGCGTAGGAACCGATTAGGGGTATGACTACAATCCCTAACAGGTTACTCCACTACCATCTTAAACTGTACCAACACTTACCACCAGGTGAGATTGCAGTCAAGGGATTGTCTAACTTGTAGTGAAATAAAAAAAGGTTATCATGGTGAAAATGATCACGCAAAATGTACGTATACATTACACAGAGTATGCAAACCATTTAAAGGTAAACACTGGATGCTAATTTCACTTATGGTGTAAATTATTTCTCTAACAAGGTTACTCTTCTAATAATTTAAAATGACATTGTGAGATCGTGATAACAAAAATAAAACACCCGGCTAAGTTTGTTGTGGGCTTCTTCTTAAACCAGGACGCGTTTGGAACCCTCGTAGCTTTAGTTTTAAGTTTACGAATGTAGTTATCGCCATCATCTCACTACCGTGTAATTCTTATGTACGCGTCAAAAGTGCCACCTATGGGCCTACTTGAATAAAGATATTTTTTTCAAGTAGGCCCATAGGTGAGTCATTTAAGATGGCGATGTGTGTATTGTCATAGTATATTTATTTATTTATTTATTTAATTATTATATGCCAACAATTAAGTTGGTTGGTTGATTGGTTAGTCTATTAGTTAGGGCTATCGCATTTATGTTATTAATAAGGATTATTTCTTATTAAAATACGTATTTCATTTCATTATTTCAATATAAGTGAGAATTTCATTAAAAGAATTTCCTCGTCTCATCTTGTCTCATTGTGCCGTTAATAAATAAATCCGTGCTTGAAGTAAATTAGAATATAAACAGAATTCAAGACGTCTAATTAAATATTTAATTCCAGTTTGAAAGAAAACGCTCCCGCTTTTCTGAGATGCGTAATACTTGAACGAAATATCGTGTTCGGATTAGTAATAATTAGAAATGGTGCGTATTTTCTACAATGAGTATTGTATTACAGACAAAGACGTGAGTTGTTTTGTAACACAACAAAAGTTACACTTTTGGTTTGTAATCACCCATCTTCGTTTGTTTGATTGAAAAACAGGATGTAAACATTGCGATTTTCCTTTAAGTACGCCAATACGTACATTTTGCGTGATCATTTTCACCATGATAACCTTTTTTTATTTCACTACAAGTTAGACAATCCCTTGACTGCAATCTCACCTGGTGGTAAGTGTTGGTACAGTTTAAGATGGTAGTGGAGTAACCTGTTAGGGATTGTAGTCATACCCCTAATCGGTTCCTACGCGACATCGCACCGGAACGCTAAATCGGACTGTCCGGAAAGAAAACAAGCGCAGGATTGACAACTTAACGTGCTGTCCAAAGCACGGGCAAGGGAAATTAAAGGCAATTTTCTATCTTCAGCCGGTACTAAGAATGCCTTGATAGGAAACCTAAAGACTATTCATTGGCTCGACCCGGGTATCTAACACATTAACATGTGATTTATACTGGAACCTGCTAAACACTAGACACTGCGAGAACTGCTACTGTGAGGCAGTGACTCACTATATTGACAGCCGATTTGCACAGTTGCGACTCTGCTTTCTGAGTTCAAGGCCGTGGGTTCGATGAATGTTTTTCAGAACTGAGTATTTATATGTATACTAATATTATTCATATAAATAATAATAATCAGTCATCTTAGTACCCACAACACAAGCTACGCTTACTTTAAAGCTAGATGGCTAGGTGTGTATTTATTAATTTAAATATGCACTAGCTTCTGCTGGCGACTAAGTCTGCGTTGACTTCAGAATTTTAGACCCAATTCTGAAGTCCAAACAGACGTAGCTTCGCTCGTTAATAATTTTTAATCTTACCACGCGAACTATTTGAGAGATCGGTATTGAAAGTACATGTCCTTTTCCATAGCATAGGTGACATGCATACCAAATTTCAAAGCTGTCTGCCAGCGGCTTAACTCTTAAACAATTTTCAATTTTTCCTCGGGAACTAAGAGTAATAGGATAAAAGGTAGCCTTTATTCTATTCCATGTCAAAAGCTACTAGCATGCATAAATTTCGTCCAAATCCGTTCAGCCGTTTTTGCGTGATTGAGTAACAAACGTCCACACTTTCACATTTATAATATTACTAGCGTACCCAGCCCGCTTCGCCGGGCTAGATTTTGCTTTATTTTATTTAAACAATAAACTTACATCATTAAATTTTTAATTTAAGTCTCATAATATATTAAATCATTTATAAATTCATTTATTCTCTTCTCGAGCGGGTGAAGATCATTATCTACACCCATGTACACCCAACAATAGGATATCATCATAGTAAATAAAAGCTGTATTGGACAGTTTGACAGTTCAAAAATAGGAGTGCTCCGATCGTCACCAAACTTTACAGGATTACTCGCCAGGTCAATTTGGAGATTCCCTGAAAGTTTCATTGAAATCGGTCCAGCCGTTTCGGAGCCTATACGGAACATATATGGATTAAGATATTTATTGTTCCATAAAGGTATTTCCTCTTAAATGGAACTTACATGCTAATTTACAAAAAGAGTGTAATTATATAAAATTGCATCTTCGAGCGTACAATAAATAAATTGTAAATTGTAAGTGGGTGGGGGAAGCACCATCGCATCAAAATCATATCGACGGTCAACTGCTGACGCGAGCCGCGGCTGTGTCACTGCACTACATGGATTCATCCACAACTAGATGTGACAACTGAAACTGCTACTTGGTTATTTAGTTTGGTAATTAATTTCTTTATGCTAGTTCTGCCAACTGCGATATTTGTGGTACGATGGATGATGTCCAGCATGTACTGGTGGCATGTAGCAGATACAATTTGGAGCGACTAGATGTTATGCGGCGGTACAAAATCAACAAATTTGACGTGGGTGCTCTAACGAGCCTTCTCTCTCAACCGACCACGGAAGGTTTTAGGTTTGTTGTTGAGATATTTGTGCTTAGGCAGCAATAACAGATTGTATCTGTTACATTTCCCTTATATTAATATAATTATTAGGTTTTTATTTACTAGTTACTTAAGGGATGATGGGGCTGGCATATCCGTGTTGGATAAAAGTTCCAAATAAATAAAGATTAAAAAAGAAAAAAAAATCTTTATCTCTTAGAATGGAACATATCCACACACTTTCTCTTTTTTATATATAGATAGATAGTAGGATTACTCAAATGCTGCTCAATTAAATCAATCATAATAGTTCAATTCAATAATAAAAGTTAACCCAAAGTAACCCTTCTCATGCTGGGAAGGCCGTGCTCTGCAGTGAGCGATGGTTCCATGATGCTGATGATGATGGTGATCAAAGTCACTACAAACTTATTATTAAGAGTTATTAAAAAGGCGAAAATCAATTTCGCGCTGTAATAAAGCCACCGTAATTCAATGAACGCACCCGGGCGCAAGCACAAACGAAATTACAATTCACCTCGCTCCGTAATTACGCGTAATCAGTTGTAATCGAGCGCGCCTAATGAGTTCCTGAACGCTAAATAATTTGACACTCCTCCCGTAATACTACTTTAAACGCGGAAAACTTGTCTCTCTTTTTTTTCGTAATTTGTAAATTGGTATTAACACTTCTAATTACCTAAATGTTAACTGTAATTTTTATTGCTCAATGTTAAATGTCAATCAAATTATAGTTATACATAGCTCAATTAATTACCATTTACCAACATTATAAAATTACTGTAAAATAAGAAAGTACAGTCTTTTTTAATTTTAAAATTTATCAAGATAAAAAAAATCTGGGAACAGTCTGTTACAGTAATTTTATAATGTTGGTAAATGGGTAATAATTAAACTTTGGTTAACTATAATTAGATTTATGCCAGACATTTTATCAAATTGATAAGAATTTAAAGAAATGTGATGATAATTCTTATTTATTAATAAAATAATAATTAGAAGCAGAGATACCCCTCAGTTTCTTAGTCGTTATCACTAGTATAGGTCGTTGTGATCAACTACGGATCACGAGGTACTACTTTCGATTCCAGTGTAAAGCCATAATTATTTGTTATTGGATTTTTTGGCACACCAATTCGGTGGTCTGACTATTTAAACTAACTTATCAATCCAAAACTCCCCAGACCAGATTAAATGTATAAAATATTCTGCATATTTAGAATATTCTGCAGTGCTCAAAGTTTTATTTACACACCTGCAACAATATCAATTGCATTTTACATTTAAAAATCAAAAAAATGAAAACCATCAAAATCCTCTACTGTTCACTGGTCCGTAGTCAACTAGAGTATGCTTGCCAAATATGGAATTCTGCGTATCACATTTATATCAATAAATTAGAAAGTATTCAAAAGAAATTTATTAGATTCCTTAAGCACAAATTTCACCTTCCTAAAACTTCCTACGAAATATCATGTTCGGATTTACACCTTGTACCCCTTCATACACGTAGAAACATTGCCGACGTTTGTCTCTTACTTAACATTGTTAGAGGGTCAATAGATAGTCCGGAATTACTTACTAAGTTAGATTTATTTGTACCCTCGCGATTACCTAGGCATAAAAAGATTCTGCACGTACCCTTAACTAAAACTAAGAATAGATTTAATTACTTTATAATCCGTGTCTCTCGCCTTCTTAATTTTGTTTACAATGACCCCGAAATTGACTTATTTTATGGTAATATGAATAGTGTACGTCGCAACTTAGTAGATAAACTGTTGCATGCTAGGTAAACTTAACACTTTGTTTTAGTTTGCTGCGTTTTTGCTGGGTTCTATCAGGTACCCTTGTTTATATAAGACTTATCTGTGGAAACCTGTTATTAGTTTTAAGTCAATCAATCTGTTAACTAGTTAGTATCTACAACTGTTGGTTTTCCAATTAAAGAAAAAATAAAATAAAAATAAAATAAAATATAAATAAATAAATAAAAATACTACACAATACACACATCGCCGTCTAGTCCCAAAGTAGGCGTAGCTTGGCGTAGTTAGTGTTGTGGATACCTACTAAGATGACCGATGAATATTTTTTTATGAATATAATATCTACACATAAATACTAATAATATACAAATATACACCCAGACAATGTCAAAGTCGTGACCATTTTATTTCTTGCGACATTTGCGTTCAATTGATAGGTTAAGTTGTAATTTACTTTAGCTTCTTAATTTTTTTATTTGTCTTTTGCGCTTTTATATGCTTATTTGTCTTTTTCATTTTTATATTACTTTGTATTTTCTAACGTTGGGAAACTAATATGTGTTTTCTTTCTTCTGAAATTCCCGAACCCCACATCTCCCATTTAGCATTATGCTCCATCCAATAGCTCACCACTGCACCGACAAAAACCTTCTCAAAATATATCAGTCATATAAGGGACCAACTAAACCAACGTAAAATCACATACACAAACATAGTCTGCTAAAACCATTAATATGTACAAGATCACTGGCAGCATCCAATTAAACGAAATAACTGTCATGAGATTTCGCGTTCCAATTTCCCACTCCGCGTTCCGGATCCTGCAGAGTTCTATACAACAGTTTGTTAACGCCCAGTGGATCCTCGCTGAGCAATTCCTGGAGGAGAACTTGCCTGTAACAGAACAAATAGAAACTTACTCGAAATTTTGAATGTAGAGCTTTCGAGGAAGAAGTCTGTGTTAGCGTAAATACCTAGTTGGGCAATGAGACATTTAACTTCATTTTGACACGGCTTAGCTTGTTGAAAAAATGTTTGTGTAATGAACATGAATGTTGTTAAGCATCTGGGTGTTTATCTGTGTATTATAAATTATTATCTATGTTATTCATAAAAATACTCATAAATTCATCTTAGTACCCATAACACAAGCTACGCTTACTTTGCGGCTTGGTATTGTCGTAATATATTTACTTTGAACTAGTATATACCAGCTTCTTTGTCGATTTTGGAACTATTGGATTTGTCTATCTGTAATTAATTCTTTATCGTTTTTACTTCATTAGCGGGCTCATATAGGGCACGCATACGGTACGCCGTAGTTTACCACGCCGGTCAAGTGTGGATGGTGTGTGTGTTTTTTTGATTCCACTATACGTTAGCCCTTGATCGAAATCTCGCCTAATGGTAACTGATGTTGCAGTCGAATTTTGCAGCGGGCTAGCCCGTTAAGGTTATGGCAGTTATATTAAATCCATATCCCTAATCCCTTTCAATATCGTACCGACACGCTGAGTCTCCTATCATCATCTTTGTCGGTATTGTGGTAACCAGCCACGAATGTAGCTTTCTGCCAGAGAAAAAATTCCGATACGATGTCGTGTAAAAACCGATAATGGGATAAATTAAACGGCCATAACCCTAACAGGTATGCCCACCACCGTGTTAGACTGCAGCATTAACTACCACCAGGTGAAATTCCAGTCAAGGACTAAATTGCAAAGGAATAAAAAAAAAATTAAATCGATTCTTCGTGCTAAAGCCTCCCACCAATTGAAAGTGTCTATTTGTTACCTTTGTTCATCTCAACCACTGCACGGATTTTTGCAGAATTTGGCACATTTGCATTTGGCATTTCGCATTTATCGCAAGTAGCTTAACGTCATGCTTTGAAAAAATGATTTTGCCGGTGTCATTTTTGTTACCTTGAAATCTTACATTAGGAGCCTCACTCCGCCGGTACGTATATGAAATTGGGATTTCCATACAGTAGCTTCACGCGCGACGCAGTCACGTTATGCCACGATGATAAATGACAATTATTGTAAGTGTGCAAGTGTTCCCCGGGAGTACATTAATCACGTCAGCAGCGTGACTGGCGCCGAACTTCCCGTGTACTTTGCCATTGCCAATTTCCACTGTGAGATTAAGTGGGAAATATCTGGGATATAACCAAACTTTTAGTCAGATAAAGTTCAGGAACTAAAACCAGTCTTCTACTTTAAGGAATTTTGGGAATGCCACCGCAGGCGAGCTTTATTCATTATTTCATTCAAACTAAACTAGCTGTGGCCTGCGACTGCGTATTATAAAACTGTAACTGGATGATTCCGGTACATAAATTAAAAGTACAGAAGACTTATATCGCTGAAGAAGCCAAAACAGATATTTGTATAATCATTGTTCGTCTGTCTTTCTGTCTTTTGGCGTATCACGCGGTAACTAGTAAATGGATTTAAGTGGAATTTGGTACACGACAATAAGGTCTTAATGTATTCTTTCTACATCGATTTTAATAAATCTATTTATAATTGGAAACGCAGCAGACAGTAGCAACCAACTAACTCAAGACTACTATATTTAATGTTAATTTAACAATTACAATTCATTTTTAGTGATAGAAGCTGAAACCAACGTACATCAAATTCTCCCTCAAACCTCCAAGGTTGGTTACCCATCCATTTACTAGCTTTTGACAACTCCACTTGTCAAAAGTCAACAACACAAAACAATTTTTTATGGTGCTGCTCCTAGGCCACACCCTATCAATTATTATTGTGGTAATTTCTAATAGGAAATGCAAAGAATAATAGGTATGATGTAACTATGAAATCGCGGGAATGAAATCCATTTGCGATGGACGATGTTGATTACGAAAGTGTGACTGTTTGTTTATTTGTTTATAGCAAGTTGTCATTGGATGATTATACTAGTGTAAAGATTTACCTTGTCCACGTTTACATAATTAAACATAGGAGTTCATCCTCACGTCGTATTCGATTTTTATCGACAGCTCTCGACTTAATGATCGATAACAATATATTCAAATCAGACTTTTCAATTAACTTTTTGTCTCTCAATTTCGGCCCGGCAGATCGGTCTATCGCTTCGTTATATTTTAACGAGCCCAATGAATTATTTATAAGCTTTTGTTTTACGTTAAATATAGAACTACCAATATAAAAGGTAATTTCTTGGGTAATCTCTTTGCTAACAGGTTTTGGGGATTATCGTCACGCTACTCGAAACTAATAGACATTTTTATTACAGCTCCTTCCAAAAAAAGGTCTGATAGAGGTGTAACAAAATTGACGCTGTAATATTTTTCAGCAAATGTTTCCATTGTAATTATTAAATACATTTTAAATACTTGTAAGAAAGTATGTTGGTTTGTTCGCCAAATTTTTTGTCAAAATACAGTGTTTCATGTTCATCACACAAACATTTTCTAGTTGTGGGAATCGAACCCACGGCTGTGGAATGAGAAAGCAGGGTCGCTGATAATATTCGAATAGAGTGGAATCGATAGTAAGCATTTATTTAATCCATCAAATGACACAACAGAATATAATACAATCGATTGATTTAAAGATAGCGCGAGCCAATGCCAATAACATAACTTGAATGCTAGTTAGCTAATTTACCTGACCCTTCCATACCAGTAATTTACTTGCTCATGAACCGTAAAGCAATGGTCCAATTAGTTATAATCAAACGCGCCAGCAAATGCCTTTAAGATATTATTAGTACTGACCTGTGCGTTTATAGAGTAAAGTTAGGTATATTAACGATAGGCCAGCGCTTGACGACAATCATGCCCGTTAGAAAGCAATGATGAGGTCTAGGTTGGAGCACGCTTGCCTAGAAAAAGCCTATTCACTCTAGCCTTGAAGGTACTCAAATTATACCGTGGAGGAAACATAGTTTCCGGGAGGGCGTTCGACTAACTTTTATTTAGTTTATTGGATTATCAAGCGTTGATAGCCTAAAATTTCGGCTGTACTGAGCTCATACCAGCACGCACCTCTGACCTATTCAGAGCTATATGCGTTTTTAATAGGCTAATAAATATCACTTGCTTTAACAAAACACAGTCACCCTATAAAGATGAAATACATCGTGAAGTGAAATCTGCATGCCTGAGCGCTCTCCATACTGAGTCAAAGACGTGGGAAGTCTTCAACTACTCACATCCAAGCCCCATGCCCAGTAGTGGGCTACAAATAAGTTTGATAATAATGATAATTACAAGCCCTTTACAGTGCATGGGCTTCCTCTAGGATTAATACGGTTTTACAAAATGATTCCTAAGGTAATTCTGGACCTACCAATGCAAGCATTTGAAAAATGTGTAAAACAGATCTAATGCATCGAGGTTACTATACATTTGATGAATCTCTTAATGACAAGGTAGATTGCAAGCAGCCAGTTTCGCTCTCATCTCCCGCAAGATAGTTAAATCATTGTAAATGTTAATTTTTGCAAATAAATGTTGATGTTGAAAGAGCAACTACTAAGTTTCTTGCCGGCTCTTCTCGGTAGAATCTGCTTTCCAAACCGGTGGTAGAGTAACTACAAACAGACATACTTGAAAACACAAATGCTTATAAAGTAGTCCTACTATAAATAAATGAATTTAGAATTTTTTTAATTTGAATTTGGAAATAAAGAAAGGATTAAGCCGAAGTCAATCACGCTGACCAAATGCAGTAGACTTCACACGAATTTCCAGGCAGTATGGAGAACTCTCAGGCATGCTGGTTTCCTTACGATGTTTCCCTTCATCGTTAAAACGAGTGATAATTAAAGCCGAAGTCCTAGCCCTTCAAACAACTCTATTTCTGCTACGTGTAAACTGAACTCTGCACTTAATTATTCTGGTTCTGATATTTAAAGTACAACGTCGCATTTTTCAACGGAGAGCAAGTTTTTTTAACATTGAATCCACTAACGCATGGAATTGATAACATGTCCACAATTCAAGCTTTCAATCAAACTCAGAGTGTCGCTAGAATAGACACTTGATTTTTATGCAATTTCAATCTGTAGATTGACATTTGACACTCTCTGTCTTGCTTTATTTACGAAAATGAATGTTTGTTAACTCGTATTTTATGATCAAACTTTCTGCAAATATAGCTCGCATCCTCGAGACTGATATGAATACTTTTTAACACAAATAATGTCCCAGAGGCTGTGGCGATTCGAATAAAAAAATAGCCTTCGTTACCTATGGACGGTATTGCAGCTTGTTTAACTGAGAAAAGAAAATAGTTCTTGGTGAAATTTACTATCTTAAAATGGAGATAGGTATATAACGGATCCCGCGAGATTTTTTTTAAGCCAAAATAAGCGCATATGAAGTCGCGGGTAATAGTTTTATTTTGGATAAAATGGTTCACCTTCTGTTTGGAGAGTTAAGATTAAGAACAATGCATATATTCGAAACACCAGTATAAAATAAAATCGGGATATCAAATTTCATAACAAAACAATTCCTGTCTCCTAAGAAATTTCTCAGTAATATGAAACAATAGGTAAGAGGCAAGAAAATAAAGTCTAAACTCAATTCCAATAAGCCAAAGGCAACTAATAAAGCCAACACCAAAATCTGATAAAACCAAGCGGAAATGCTTAAAGCAACACGCTCTAGAGAAGACTTTCTCGTCCGAATCAAAATAGGCGAGTACAAACTCCTTCGAGAAACTTGTTTTCTAACCTAAAAAGTTAAAAATTCTTTATCTCTCACCTATGAAAAATATGTATCAATTTCAAGATTATACTTTTATTGTCCACCAAACAGAAGTTCTCATGATGATGATGCCATTCGGGGAGTCAGTGATCTTTACATACAATATTTCAAGCCTAAGTTGTTGCTCGCAACTGCATTGCAACTCAAAAAATAATTCTACTGGATGGCAAAAAAAAAATTAAATAAAGTGGTTTGGTTTTTTTTCGTGTTCTGACCCATTGATCTAGCACTTTGTTAGAGGGAAGCCTTACGTATATTAACTGTCTCGAAGGGAAGGCTTTTGCACAAGTACAGATCAACATTTATTTTCATTGATACCCCACAGACTTGTATCAATTTACAAAAAGTGTTCGCTGCGGCCCCACGGCACCGGGCCAATTTTTGCAAATTTGCTCCGTTGACTTTTCATTTCCGTATTTCCCGACGAAACGATTTTACCACACACTCGTTATTTTCATTTTTATCACTCGTTATTCCCATTTTTACCGTTCCGCGAAATAAAAGGGAAAACATAAGATCCTACACGCTTGGCTTTTTAAACGGCTACCACCAACACTCCGGTTTGTATAAGGATACTATAATTTTGAATGCAAGGTTTTGATCCTTAAGAGTGGCCGCAGTGTTATGGTAAGATGCTACTTAAATACTAATTAGGTAGGGTGATCACCTATATTTTTACGGTACCTGCCAAAAGTATTAACAAGAACTTTTCAGTCCAATGGTAACTTAAAAATTAAAAAAGAATACCGAACGAAAATCACATAAAATAAAATCTTTTTATATTAGTTTTCTTAGCAATCTCTGAAGCCCCTAGGTTCGCACCATGAGGGAATTAATCAATATTAAAAAATACCAATCAAAGAGGATGCGAAAACATACTCTAAGTAACACAAGCTAAAAATAGAGAGACATGACAACTTGATACTGAGTATGCTTACAGACACAAATACAATTTTTTTGCGCTTACATTGCAAACGCTGGCTGAACCCTACGAGATAGATCACAATACTGTGTTAAAAGGTTCTACAAAAACCGGGTGGAAGGCGCGACCTTTAATTTCACAAAAAACAAACTCAAATTACATTGCACCCGCTAGTAATAAATAATAAATAACCTGATTATGGCTGGCAAAACCAATGTCAGATTGAAGTATAACGGGAAAAAAAACTAAAATTTGTTAGGTATAATTTTAACACCATTTTCTTTGCTACTGCTAAAACATACTTATGACTAACAAGTTATTAAAAATGCCCGAAATAAATAAAATAATTAGAATACTAATTATACGACGGCTAGGAAGAAAATAATGTATAGGAACATATTGAACAGTTTTCCTGCGTTTAAAACTCACTCTTTGCTATCAGTCTGTATGCCAATTCCGGGTCCCACGGCACGTGATGCCGTCCATAATCCTGTATCCATAATACGGTAAACGGGTAGATTTAATTTCATTCGACACGGATAGATTTAAAAATTCATTAATGTAACACAGCTCTCGATGTACACGGATTATAATTTTCAGCGATACCAACGTTCCGCGATTTACTCGCTTATCTATTTATTTTAATGCAAACAACATTAAATTGTTCAATTAGCAGCGTTGTGGGTTAAGATTTCCTAGCACTTAAATAAAATAAAATTTTATTATATCTAATTATAAGAATAAATTCATTATATAAAATATTTTATTTATAATTGTGATGAATCTTGACTAGGCAAGTTGGTGTCGTCAGCATTCAAAAAAGCAAAACTTTCAGTACATATTTTTAGTAATCATACCAGGACATAATTTCCGGGACGATAATTTGCTTTTTTTAAGACGTGAGATAAACTAGAAAGCGCGAATTAGACTTAGTTTACTTTGGGTAGTAAATTACACATAATATTTTGAATAGTGTTGTTTCTTTACAAATTAACAATTAAGTCTAAACAATTATTATTTGTAAAGTCAACATCGCCTGAGGATGCTTCGGTGTCGGAATGAAACGTAAGTAGAGAGTACACTGCCGAAGATCTGTTTGGTGTCAAGTATAAAGAATTATGAAATTATAAATTACACCATACACTTTTTTTTTTGCTTTTTGCGGCGTATAGCAAATTAAGTTTAAATTTCATCGTACCCGTCATTCCGTAAAAGGTTAGCCAGCTATTATCCTAGACTGCATTATCTCATATCCAGTTTAAATTATAGCCAAGCAAGCCCCTGTAGTGGAATAAAAAAAGTAACGAAAGGCAACATCAGTAAATAAATGAAAACAAATCACAGAGAAAAACAAAAAAATTGATAAAAAGTAAAGCAAAAAGTAAAAAAAGTAAATTGACATGGTGACAGTTTTACATTTTCCAACGCTTTCCAACAACACTTGATTGCTTTATTGAGCAAGTTGGCACTAATTACTACACAAGTACACACTAGTGTAGAGTCGTCGAGGACGCTGCTCACCTGTCGCCGTATCCTGCGAGAGGAAAGCAATTATAACTTCCGCTGGAGTTTGACACGCACATAAATTACCACTTGATCACACTCCACCGGTGTCTGATGTTTGTACATATAAAACATTTGACACACAGACAGAAACACCGTATATAGGCAATGTATGTTATAATAATAATATTAATAATAATAATAATATTGATTTATTTGCCAAATTGTGGGTACATAACAAGAACACATTTCATTAAACAGACCCTTCACAATCGACTGTCACAGACAGTGTGCAAATGTTTATAAAAATAAAATATAAATTACATTACAATGTTTGTATTAAATATTTTAAGTAAGCACAGAGTTTGATCTTCGACGCTTCACAGGGCACACCAATTTGAGGCGTATGTGTCTCAGGTGCCTGTAATTATAGCCTGCGTGGTGGACTAAGGCCGAAACTCTTCTCATTCTGAGAGGAAACCCGTTTCCGTTAGTAAGATGTTAGGGGCTAGTCATTAATACTTGCCCCAGGTAGACCATCTAGAAAATCCAATAAGGGTCGGCGGGTTTTAATGATCAGTATCGAGTTATAAACGAGGCCGACTTGTAAGTCCAACAAGTCAATTATATGACAACATGAACTAATCCCTACTAATATAAAAAATGTGAATGTAAGTTTGTTTGTTACGCTTTCACGCAAAAACTTCTTAACTGATCCTCATGAAACTTTGTACACATATTCTTGGAAGTGTTAGAAGTAATATAGGATACTTTTTATCCCGTCATTAAGCTCGGACGATTTTACACCATAACTCCGACAAATTATAACCGATTTAAATAACTATTTTTGTACTATAGAGGTTATGTGTTTTTTTATTTTCCCCAAGCTTTGTGTAGATCTAAATGTGGTTGGATTGAATGCCACATCAGAAAACAAAATCAAACGCAGACTAAGTCACGGGCAACAGCTGGTACATTATATTCGGATTCTTAGAAATTAAGAACGTGAGGCGAAATTGGCATTAAGGGCCGTACCACAGTTTTGTCAAAGTCAATCAATGAAAACGGTATGCATGCCTTTAAAAGGACTTAGCAAAAAAAAGATCCTCTTAGGCTTGCACACGCTCAGACTGAATGGCTGCAACGTAATCTGTAAGGATGCTTCCAGGCAAGTTAAATAAAAGGGAATTTTGGGCACGAACTGACTCAGGAGCACAGAAGATATGCCGTCCTACAACCTGACCAATAAGCCACTGTTATAATTGCAGACCTTAGCTTCAAACAAGCAAAGCACTCGACATAAGGGAGAACCTGTCGCTGGGCTGGGTTTTTTAAAGCTGATTGAATCTCACTTGGTTCTAGAAACAGCTTTAGACTCAAACACGGATCTCGAGATCGCTATGCAAAAGTTTAGTTTTGACAGTCACAAAATCACGGTCAACCCATTTCTGATATTGTAAAATTTGAAGCATTTGGCGCAAAATACGTAACCGCGGTTTCATTACTTTGAGTGCAAGCTTACAGCCTCAAACATTTTGTTTCGAAAGCAATTTATTTAATGCCCGAAACGATCGGCGGTGCGGGAATTTTCCAAGTTTTCTTTTCACGAAGACGCAACTACGTTAATCGTTACAAGGTATATAAAATAGGATTAAAAATTACTATATTGAGTTTAGTGTGCGATATGATATTGACGGGCTTTAACGATTATTACAAAAATGATTATAATTTTAGCATATATTATTTCAGTTTTAATATAAAACAAAAACTAACAGCCCAATTTGATTGTGACCATTTGAAATTAATTAACTCTTTCATTTCTGTATTGCCATAATATTCTCAATGCAATTTGATCTCAAATAAAAACATAACTGATGTTATTGTATTACAAACGACCAAATACTTTGTACAATTCATAAAAATTAAAATTATTTATTTCTAGTGTGCATACTTTTGTAACGTCAAGTCTGTCTACTAACTCTACCACTAATTCGAAAAGTAAATTCTACCGAGAAAAAGCTGTGAGAAACTCAACAGTTGATCTTCTCCAGCATTAATATTTTTACAATCACTTTTCTGTCTTACAAGAAATAAAAGCCTGGCTGACCGATTTCAAGTAACCTTTTCTTTAATAAATTCATCCATTGTTGTAACTTCGCTGTAATAAATTCTGCTGTAATTATTTCTCTAAAAGTATTAATCGCGGAAAAAAGAAAGTTTTTCAGTATCACGAATACTGTTTCCCTGACTGATTTCGGCCGAGGGGGTCGAGCTCAAGAGAGATCAACCACAAGTGTGATATTTTGGTGCATAGGTATGTGCGCAAACACAGGTGCAATCTCTTTTCCCTTATTTTTATAGTCTGATGGGACAGCAGATCCGACAAGACCGGAAAGAGGTCAGGCGCTGGACCGAAATCCTAATGTACTCTTAAACGGCCACCAACCAACAATTTCCAAGAATTTTTTGATAGAAAAACCCAGTAGGTATACTGTACACTGTACTGTAATACAGTGTACAGTAAGGATCAAAGTGATCTAACAACGAGACTATTAAGACTTACCGAAGTAAACTTGACTGTAAATTCTGAAATTAATCTATGCGTAGATATTATAAGTGAATGCTCTTCACCTGTCGCCAGGTATAACGGTTGGGGGAAGCAATTATAAGTTCAGCTCGAGTTTGACGTGAACATAAATTACATACCTGATCATCGTTTTGGCTTGCTTAATATGTAAATTGATAAATTTATCACGCATGGTTCAGATGGTTGATTTTGGTGGGCGAAAATATAGTATCAACTGCATACCATGGGAGAAATTCAAAGGTGTAGTTACAGGAATCTAATAAGGCTGAAAATGTTTATTACACCAGATGAAGGTTTCTACATCATCATCTGCCTTGCCTTATCCCGTTTACCATTACGGAACCTATACGAAACCGAACATTTATTTTACATTTATATACTATTTATACAACTTGTAAATGAAAACCAAAATAATACGTCACACACTTTCGAGGAACATTATGTACTGTATCTGAGACTTATCTGTGTAACCGAAAACCAAATAGTTTTCGAGTAAACCACTGCCATTGTTTTTACTGCAAGAAATCAGGCTCAGCCTAAAATCACGTGACTCCTGTCTATGCGCGTGTCGCTCTTTTATCTTCAATAGAGTCATAAGTAAACACTTAGATAGTTTTGAATTCCTTTGTATGGAAAATTAAATATGCTTCTTTTCATTTAACATTTTTACAGGTAAAACTACTCGTATATTCCATAAGGAATCACTATTATGAAATATACTTATATGCATCCTACAACATTATTTCGTAATTCGTTTATACGTTTTATATTTATTTTATTTAAAAAAATAATAAATAGATATAAAGATATAGATAGCTAGATAAATTATATTGAATACATTTATATCAAAGTCAAAGTTATATTGCCTAACCGAAATCATCGACTGGTTTGCGTTATTGCAACTAATTCACTAAACCTTTCCTAAACGTAACTAATTGAAAAATCAATTTAACCCTAAACTTTGTTTTCGTCCCGCCTCGGGTAATACGCACACTAACTAACTTTGTGCGGGAGACAAAAACAATTTAACCCAGAATCAAGGGGAAAAATTTAACTGCCTCGTTACCTTCTCACGTCCGGCCTCAACTTTTGGGTTTATGGTTCCGAAAAGATTAACTTATTAAATGGTATTTTACGCCCGTACGGATTTCAATTTGCTATTAGTTAAAAATAAATAATAATTACTGACATGTGTTACTTGAGCGGCAGCTGTAGAGGGTGACTTAAAAAAAAGGAATTTCAAACTAAATTTTACTATCACAAAAAATTTACTAAAGCCCTGCGTTATTGACCGCTGTGCCATAGTAAAACAATAGATGCAGGTTATATGTTCAAACTGTGGCGTGCACATCATACATGCACAAAAGCACTGCCTACCCAAATGATTTTATATAGCTTGTATTTTTCTATTTTATGCTATATATCTGCTTTATGCATCACCTGACCGAAGAACCTGTGCACGCCACTGGGTTCAAATATAACGCTTTACTACTCTAAAACCTATCTACAGAGTGCGTCGTAATGTGCCCATAGTATGTCATTAGTATATTTTTTGCCTTATTTAGATATATAAGCTAAGCTATAGGTGAATTCATTCAGCTCCTGCGTGAAGCAATCTTGTGAAGCCAGGTCGTTCCAGCAGCAACATATGCTAAAAAAGTGCGAAGATATGGCATAGACCTACACAATTCTATACTCCGAGATACTGAGATTTACCTTATATATTTGAACAACAGAGAATCGAACCCAAAACCTCGTGTTTTTTTTACACTACGACAATACACACATCGCCATCTAGTCCCAAAGTAAGCGTAGCTTGTGTAATGGGTACTGAGATAACTGTTGAATAATTTACATTGACCCAGACACTGAAAAACATTCATGTTCATCGCACAAATATTGTCCAGATGTGGACCGGTAAAAAATCGAACCCACGTCCTTGGACTCAGAAAGCAGGGTCGCTACCCACTGCGCCAATCGGCCGTCAACATACTGTGAGACCAAGGAAACAGTTGCTCTCACGTCCGGTCAAAACTTTTGGGTGTTCCGTCCCAAAAACGAATTCCGGTTACCCTAATTGCTAATCTAAAATTTTAATTATTAAATAGTTCCGCCCGGCTTTTATCAGTTTTCACTTTCATACGGTTTGACTGTTGTTGATAGTGCATGTTTGTGAGTCATCCCATGATGGTGCTACGAAATTGAAGGGGAAACCATGCCTAGAGGAATATTGAAGCAATTCGATCCAACATTTTGAACCTAAGGAATAGGATTTCACAACTGGCGATAGCCATGCAACTTTTTTTTTCTTTATTAGTTAGCCCTACTACAAGTTAGCCCTTGACTGCAATCTCACGCAGTCTAAGATGGTAGCGGGCTAGCCTGTTAGGGTGTATGGTAGTCCTAATCGGTTTCTACGCTTCTTAATGAACTTTTTCAATAACATATAGTGGAACAAAGTAGAACATCCTGTATGCACGCGGGTCGTTACTCGAGGCCGGTTATGCACTTCGGGCGCGTTCAATAGGTATGGCGAGCGCACGAACGTTTACCTAGTTCCTCGCCTTATAATGAATTACCCACTGATGTACGAGACGATATTAATTCTCGTAATTAAGAAAAAACTGACTACTTTTTAAGTCACATGATCATTTTTATACACAACATGGTAAACTGCCAATAATGTTCTGTAGTTAACGTATCATAGATAGACTTAATTATCTGTAAGCATATATTACAAACCTGGGTGGTATTCTAATGACACTAATCGCATAACGCCTTTGTCGGTAGGATGGTAACCAGCCACGGCCACGGCCACCCACCAGACCAGAGAAAAATCAGAAATTATTAAATCCCAAATTCCAATCTAATGCTTCAGTATATTAGCTTTCCTGTCTTTTTCATTATTATTGGCGGAAATATAGTACACAAGAAAATTAAAGAATAGAAAAAGAACATCCAAAGAACATCCTCGTTTTGCAAAGACAGTTAAAAATAATATAATTGCAATACCAAAAGTACGTAATCTGATCGACCCTAAAAGCCAAAGCTAAAACAATTTACTTTATCGCGACAACGCCGCTCGGCGCTATCTTTTCTAATAAATCTTACAAAAAAAAAAGCTAACGGGAGCAAGCGATACGCGCGCAATTACTCTTTGGTTCGCGTTACCCCAAATGGGTTGAAATGGCCCCAAATGGGTCGAAATGGCCCCAATTGATGCTAAATGGCCCCAAATGGAGAATCATTGATGGATGCACGGCCTATTTCAGATATAGCCTATCCGGATAACGCTAGTCATGCAGTCTCATAATATTTTACAAGATTCTATGGTAGATAATGGCAGTCATTTCATAGGAATGGTACTATTTTTTTATATCTTGAGTCCGTAAATATGGCACTGGAATTTTATGTTATTCTCTACATTGTTTTTTCTTTTTGTGTATAGCCGATATGAATGTCGTTTTCGGCAAGTATTATTGATCTTTACGAAACCAGAAATACAAAAAATCGCATTTTGCAGTAGGAATTTTTTTTAATTTACGGGCATGTTTGGTAGTTTTACATTAACTTTTCACTACTTACAATTAAAAGTTTAGTTTTTATATTAACCTTTATTTATTAATTAACTGTTTGACATTTCTAAAGGGTTTCCAAATAGCAACTTAGCGCCCCGCATTTGTCTTTTTGCATACATTTGACGTCAGGCACATTGACCAAACATGGCAACCACAAACGCAACAAAAAGCGACCGTTCCCACATCCATTAATGCTCCCAATCTCAATAAAACTCTCTTGTTTCACTTTTCCACAGTTTTTAGCCCTAATGGAGTCTAAATCAAAATTACCCACCACTAAAATTACCAAAATCCGACCTATTAAGGTATGTTTATGAGCGAAAGTTAGCCTATAAACTTCACTTCGCTCCATCAGAAAGTGATTTGTGAAGTTAATAAATATAGGAAACTCTGTAAATAAAATTAAAACGCCATAAATTGTTAGTCGCGGCATAGACGGGTAGAAATGACTAAATGTTTGTAAAAACACCTGCTTCTTATGGGAATGGCTTTTTGTTTCCTTTTGGACGAATAGTAAACGATTGCGTTCATGTTTTCTGCTCGGCAAACATAATGTGATTTACCTCGTACTTTATTTAGGTATCGTTAGGGAATCTTTCTTTGCAAACGACATACCTAGACTATCCTCTAATTTTATTTGTTTAAAAAGGTTACCGGTTCACAATTAGTCGGTGAAAAATAATCATTGTTAAAAAAAAAATTTAAAAAAAATGCGGGGCACTAGCTTGTGAATTGTTTCGTTGAGATCACTATTATCGAATTATTTTTTGGTTTGTAACGAAGAATTTATAAAGAAGTTATGATAAACCAACAAACATATGTAATCTAATGTACATATGTATTCACATAGCATTGCATCGTTATCATTCATTACCGGCCCAATACACGGGTCTATTCTCTGAGTAATAAGTTCTTAGGTCATAGTCCACTATGCTGGTCTAGTGCGGACTGGTAGAGTTCACATGCCTTTGATTTCAACGCTTTTATTTCTGAAGTTTTTCTGCTATATATAATAGATCTTATCGTAATCATACAGCAAGGAATTAGTTGAAAGAAACAAATTATTTCGTTTACCTAGCTACAAGGTGTTTATATGTTTATTAGTCTATGTATGCGTATATGTATCAATGTACCAGTATTTTATCGAATTTGTTTCATTTAAGAAGATTTAAATTTTTATTTTATATAGATTAAAAATTATCTTTGAGTTTTAAAGATAAAAACGGGAGAAACAATGTTTCCTGCAAATATCAACCCGGCTTACCGAGGCAAAACCTCATGGCCCGTACCCCGATAGACATCGGCCTCCCGAGAAGAATCCATAACACATAAAGATCACCCGAAGATTATGTGCGCTCCAGCATTCAGGTGGACTTCAGTTAAAATAATAATATTTATTTTATTGTACGCAGTTTAACCGAAAGAGGGTAAAACGGGGCCAATAATAACATAATAAAGAACGTCCTCGCCGTGTGACTTACGACCCCAACTGACCCTAGCCAGCCCCCGAAACAAATTATTATCGTGTTGTTTTTTATGAAGTGGACATTAATGCTGAACGTTGCCCAATATATCCCCCTTTTTACGGCCGGTAAAAATATACCTACTGTATTGTTGGACCGTTACAATAATTAAAATATAACCATTGGCGTCAAACCTTTCATTTTTGATGGTATACCCCATATTTATTCTTTTGTCGGTGTACTCTTTTGAAATGCGCGATCAATATAAAAAAAACACAGTTTAATATTTATCTTGGTGGCCATTCATTTAAAAACGAAATGTCAAATAAACGCTCGTTGCGTGTTGCAAATAGTAAAAAAAATATTCAGAAATCAGGATTCAAATAATCAAATGTTCAACATTCCCTTTTGAGTACTGCTATTTTTGAAACAAAGCTGGCAGCATTAATTGCAACCTTAACTAACTTAACTTATATGCCAGCAATTATATGCGTGCATCCATGTTTAGAAAAACACCAACCAACCCGTTATCGATACTACTGTATCAACAAAGAAGTATATCAGTCCAATAACCCGAAATATGTTGGCTTGTAACAAGTGTATGCGCGAAGATCCCTTTCTAGCTCCGCTTCTAACGGAAACACGCGCATCTACGCATCCACACAAACACAGACACACATACCCAAGCACAGACACGTTCACACAATACCCCCACATACACAACGGAACGAAAAACTTAATAACTACATTTTGTAAGAAGGTTCTGGAAAAATATTACATTCAAATGCGCATAAAAATCTGCATACGTTGTTAATAAGTATCCTAGTTTTGTTTTTTATGTACCCATGTTATTTCGTTGATGGCCGTAATAAATAAAATAAACAAACAAAAAATACGAACCAACATGTTTCCTAAAAGGCTATTTTCTTGAAACATGCCCCAATAAATCCGCCTTGTCGCGACCTGGGACACACATTTTTCATGGCTGCGCTACCACTTCGGACATTTTAAGGCGTAAATATGCAAGAAAGTGTCAAAAATAAATCATATAATACACATAATATTGTATAGTTCCATATTTTACGCCCTTTTTTAACCGACAAACCCCTTTTGCGACCTTCTTTTGGCTCGCACTGATACGAATTATGTGAATACCAGCACCGTTGGGGTTCCAACCCAACGTCCATCGGCGTCAACGTCCAATTCTTTTGTGTAGGTACAAATATACAATTGGTCTAAATTAAATTGGCAAATCAAATATTTTATTTCATAAATTTTATTTTTCATAAATAAATTCAATATGGCGGCTATATGACACCATTTTAAAATATGAAAATTACTACACTTTTTTAATATTTTTATCGCCTTACTTGTTCAATTATATAGTCTAGTTAGTAATTTTACAATATTTTTTTTGCTACAAGCGCCCGGCACAAGGAATAAAATTGTCACAGCTCCTGTGTTTCACACTTCAAGTTTTGACAAGCAGCTTAATCCTTTGTTGGGAGAACCTAAGATTACAACGGTTGACATTGTTTTACTTGTACTTAAATGACTTACTATGAATTTTCAGTCTGAATTAGGTAAGGAATTTCAATAAGCTAATGTTAAAAACAGAATAGAAATTTAGTCTGGAACTTTGCACTCAGTGAGTCAGTGACTAAATAAAGTCTCACCAGAATCATAGGTATTTTAATCTTATTTAAAAAAAAATGTTTTGCCGTCCTCCCATATGTAGTAGTGAGCGCTGTAGTCGTATAAGTAAAAGTTCTGGCTTCGATTCCCAGCAGGGAAATTTAAGAGTTAATAATTTCTGAATTTTCTCCGGTCTGGATTTACCACCCTACCAACAAAATACTTCCGCCACGCGATTTAGCCTTTAGAAACCAAATTATAGGTTTAACATAAACTACCATACCAAAACAGGTAAGCCCGCTATCATCATATTATACTGCATCATCGCTTACCACCGGTGAGATAGCAGTTAAGGGCTAACTTTTAGTGGAATGCAAAAACAAACAAACAGTTACTTTGCTTCCTTTCTTCGATCATGAAAATTCGTAAAGTAAATAGTAGTAGTAGTTTGCTGAGTCATAAAGACCTAATTTATTTGCATTAATTAGTGAAAATGGATATGATCAAGAGATATGTAGTAAACCGCATTCTGCCGTGTCTCTCGTGTCAGACATACATACCAGTCTAGTCTAGCAACTAAATTAATTAACGCCAAAGTGAGAACTAAGGAGGCTCAGTCTTATAGCCATATGTTGAAACCATTAATCTAATCCCGGAATGCTTGAAATTCCGAGGTTTAAAGTCTTCTAAAGCTATGTTATATTGTTAATACCTCAGGTTCTGCTACTGCAAACAACTATTCACTGCGGAATTTAATTTTGTTTACACTATCTTTAATAACTTTATGAATAAAATGTTATTGGATCAAGGTACGTATACAGAAAGCTGCCAAACACTGTAGTAGTTCTTGAAACGGCACGTATTGTATGGAGTTTCCTCAATCTGGAGCCCTAACCGCCGGTTCCAAGGTTTTTTTTTTATAATTCACCAGTTGAATATTAAAAAAAAAAACTTCTGACTTTGACTTTGAATTTTGCAGTCGAGGTGTCGTTTTCGCATATCCAACTCTATATCGTCTAATTAAAGTGGACCTTATGTCCCGCATTTTAGAGTCTCAAATTCAGTATTTCTTGATTTACACTTTACAAATTCTCTATCAAATGACCATGCTAAAAAATTTCAGGCAAATTAGAGCTTAAAACAGTGTTAATATGATTCATTTGTTGATGTCGATGTTCAAGTTCCTATTTCCTTGCTCGAAGACGACTTCTCGATTGCGAGCGAGCAAATCTTAAACTAAGGCAAAGTAAAACATGAATGTGCAGGCCACACGGGTGCCGTAGCCTTCTTACGGATCCAAACAGTAATTTAGTCACACTCAAGGTTGTGGATGTGTGATTGTGTGTATGTGTGTGTAATTATAAGCCACCTATAAAAATAAAGGGCATTGATGAGCATCAAAATATTAATAAATTAATCCCGTTGGTTAATTAAAATTTTAATATAAAATACGTTGATTATTTTTGGCAAATTGAATATTTTATGAAACACCGAGTGCCACTTTTGTCATTAAGTAGAGAGATGATTGAGAGATTTATTTATTGAAACAATACATATTTCAACTACGACATGGATTTTTCGCATTGTTTATTCACCGAAATGGAATAAAAATATAAGCAAACCGCTTATGTGGAAATCTACATTTATATAATAAATAAACGTAAATATCCTGACTAATATTAAAAACACGAAAGCGTAGTTGTTCGTTTGTTTGTCATGCCTGCACGTCCTTAGTTTTAAAATTCTAAAATTCTAAATTCATTTATTTCAAGTAGACCTACTATATAAGCACTTTTGAACCGTCAAGTATGTCTGTTTGTTGTGACTCTACCACCGGTTCGGAAAGCAGATTCTACCGCAAAGAGCCGGCAAGATACTCAGTTGCTCTTTTCCAACATCAACATTTACAATCATTTCTCTATCTTGCGGGAGATGAGAGCGAAACTGGCTGCTCCCAATCTACCTTGTCATAAAGAAAGGCATCTAATGTATAGTAACATCGCTGTATTAGAAGTGTTTTTACACAGTTTTTAAATGTATGCAACGGTAGTAGGACCAGTAGGTTTATTTTGCGTAAGATAGTTGAAGGGACAGAGAGTAACATAGGCTACTTTTAGTCCTGGAGATATTTAAATTCTCAGGGTCTCACATGTTCGCATGTGGTCTAAATTCAAATGCCTTTGCGATAAATGGTATCGCAATGGCATTTACTATTTATTTATGTAAATGGTAAGGCAAAGAACATTGCTACATCAAGCATCCTTATATACCTACTGTCCTGTATTCAGGGTCGTTGTATTAAAACTACTCGCAAAGTTTTTGAAATTACTAGAAAGCTTTAAATGACCTACCTGGCTTAGTAGTGGACGTTGTGGTTTTAAGTGAGACGTGCCGAAAACAGTGAAAACGCCCCGCGTAAGTCTCACTTTACACCCGAGGAATGTGGATGCTTCGATTTTAGTCATGTACACGTTTTCTGTGTGATCTTAATTCTGCGCTATGTATTTGCAAACAGATCTCTACACCGTATTATCACAGCTGCCTCTCCCCAGGCGCTGTTACACGCTAGCCGGCTAACCCAAACACTGATCGACTTAACACACGGCGTTGATTTAATTGTTTTGTTTGATTTAAACCAGACAGGCTTATATACGTCGATAAAAATCTTCTTCTAAAACTATAACGGCGACCAACTGGCAACTGGCGCAGCGGGCAGCGACCTTGCTTTCTGAGTCCATGGCCGTGGGTGCGATTCCCACAATTGGAACATGTTTGTGTGATGAGCACGAATGTTTTTCATCGTCTGGGTGTTTATTTGTATATTATAAGTATTTATGTATATTATTCATAAAAATATTCATCAGTCATCTTAGTACCCATAACACAATCTACGCTTACTTTAGGGCTAGATGGCGATGTGTGTATTGTCGCAGTATATTTATTTTTAACTTTATATATAAAGGCTCTCTTGACTGACTGATAAAAACTATAGCCCAAAAATGCTGGGTAGTATTCTACCCCAAAAGGCTAAACAGGGGAAAACGTTTTGTAAACTATCAAGTTTGTTACGAGTACATGGGATTTTAGTTAAATAATATATAAAATAATAATGAGAAAATTAAAGTGTACAAGTCAAGTCCTTTAAAATGTAATTCGCCATCGTGAATTATAAATATATAATTATGTATAGTATTCTACAAGTCAAGCTCTTTCATTTGATACCCATATTGAGGAAGTTGTGTGTAAAAAAATATGTGGCGGCGGCCATATTGGACCGATTTTCATCAAGCCAAACTACCGAAGACTTCCAACTAATTCTCCTTTCTATCAAAATTACCAAAATCAAAATAGGTTTATCCGGTAGCGAAAAACAATGCCAAAGACACACACACACACACACACACATGGATACGACAAAGTTATAACATCATCACCATTCATCATAACCATTCCAGTTTTTTAAATTACTTTCCCAAAAAGGATGAACTATTGAAAGCTTGTTTTACGGAAACCGTACATTCTTCCGGATAAAAAGTAGCTTATTGCTTTCTAAACTATAATCATCCTTGTCCTAAATTGTATCCCGATCCGTTTACTCGTTCTGGCATGATAGGTAGATGAGATTTATGAGCAGATTTTTTTGATGCAATCTGCATTCAAGGCAAATGAAATGCGAAAAAAGACTATTTATAGCGTTTCAAATGAATTACCAACGAATTGAGACACATTTAAACGTGCATGTACGTGGGCAATCTCACTCAGTAAATCATTATTCATGATACGAATATATGGGTGGGTACACAGCACAGGCAAATATTTGTGTTTTGCTCAGGTCATAATTCAGTCCGAATCTGTAGCGATATACGAGTATTTTGTGAACGCTGCCCAATATTTGCTCGCTCCTTGCTTGTTTCTGCTAACTTTGACGCAGCTCTGATTCTATTTACAAGCCTAGTTGGAAAATGGTAGAGTTGAAAAGCCTATCGGGTATTTCAGTATTCATAATGACGGAAATTTCTGATTGACGACTTTTTCTCTAAAACAATACTTTTTTATAAATGCCATTACGAGTTAGACATAAACTAAGGGTCTATGATAGTAGCGGGACAACCTGTTAGGGGTAAGGCAGTTATTAGCACACCAATAATCAGTTTCTATGAGACATCTTACCGAAACGTAAAATCGGTTGGTTGCACGTTTTCATCGGTAGGGTGGTCACCAGCCACGACCAAAAAGCTTCCTACCAGACCAGACCAGAGAATACTAATGAAATAAAAATTCCCAAATTGCCATGACAATTGGAACCTCCCACTTATAAGACAAGAGTTTTCATATAAATAACTTTACTAAGTTGCCATTGTGTTAATTTATTTAAGAGATAAAAATGATTACATTGTTTTTAGCACTCCTAAGTCTTAACGACTTTTCGGGGTGCTGCACAATCCTCTTTAATTAAAACTAAAGAAAAAAAGAAATAAAGGTATAAATAAATAGATAATATAGATTAAATAAATAACAAAATTAAAGGGTACATTAAGAATCTTATGCAAGTGACAGCGCTAAATAAATAAATAAATAATACTACATCAATACACAAATCGCACACCAAGCCCCAAAGTAAGCTTAGCTTGTGGGAACTGATGAATATTTTTATAAATAATATACATAAAAACATATGATATACGTGTAATAACCGAGATAGGGTCTGCTGAATGCGCCAATCGGCCGCCAAACTAAACTAGTCACACTCAAGTTTAAATGTAAACAGTCGTTTAAATTTTAATTGTTGAAAACGCCATAAATTAGAAAAGTTAGAGGTTTGGTATTCGAACTCTGCCACCCGACAGTGAAGTCGAAGTCCACTGGGCTATCACCGCTTTCTATTTTAGTTACTTTAGCATCCACGGTCCTAGGCCGCTTGTTTTCAACGGCTCCAAGCGACTCGTCTGATGTCATCTGTCCACCTCGTTTGGGGCCGACCAACATGTGCGGGGTCGACATTCCAGCACCTTCAAACCCCAACGTCCATCGGTTCTCCGAGCTATGTGCCCCATTTCCACTGCAGCTTTGCGACTCGCTGAGCTATGTCGGAAACTCTGGTTTTTCTACAACGGACAGCATCAATAAATACACGCAATATTTAATTTTGTGACGTGTAATTTGAAACCTCTTCGTGCAATTATTATGAAATGTCAAGTTTTGCGTCACGAATTGCGGTTAACATTGTATTTCGATTTGAATCGGCTCACAGATTAATAATTGGATTATGTACAATGCTTTGTCAATTATAATCCCTCGTGCACTGAGTTATGCGAACGAATCTGTTCACTACATCACAGCATCGAAAGCTTTACCCATATTTAGTATTTATCCTAGGAAGCGGACTGTGGTTAGGACTTTACCTTCACCTTTGGGGGACGAGTTCGATTCCCAGCTCTAACTTTTCTATGTTATGAGAATTTTAGGAAATATCACCGTTATCTTAAGAACTGCACTTACAGTGGAAAATATTGCGTTCTCTTAAACTGCTGATAAGCATATCGTAAATTACCAAGCGGCGGGAAATTATAAATTACTAGTCGGGCCCCTCGGTTCCGCTCTTGATTTTGTCGGCGATGCTTCAGCGTTAAGGGTAACTTAATTTAGTGACTTCGTAGCATTTTTTGCGTGAACTAGCTTTTGAGCGCGGTGTTCTTAAATCTCGCGGGTTCTTTACTGAATAATATTATATTTTCGAAAGTGTGTATGTTTGTTTGTCCTTCTTTCACTCCCTAACTAAGCAACTAATTGACTTGATTTTTGGCTTAGAGTAAGTTGAAAGGGCGTAGAGAAACTTAGCGTTCAAATCGGATGAAAATGCTACATCATTGAGCTGACTTGATGGTAGAGCCGGAATGAGCCATGGCAACTTTTTGAATTTATAATTTTTAAAATTTCCAGCCACAAAATAAGCGTAGCTTGTGTTATGGGTACTACGATGACTGACGAATATTTTTATGAATAATATGCATAAATACTTATAATATACCTATTTATACACCCAGATACTGAAAAAAATCATGTTCATCACACATTTTACAGCTGTGGGAATCGAATCCACAGGCTTAATTCAGAAAGCAGAGTCGCTGCCCACTGCACCAATCAGTTGTCAAAATATCCATCAAACATACATCAAAACAAAACACCTTCACTAAATTGGCATGTAATGTTATAAAGCCACAGTATTTCTTTGTTTGTTCTATATACATACAAGATAGTGTGCCTTTATCGGTTTTTATATTGTTTGTCAATCTGTTTATCCAGGAAAATCTGTACCCACTTAGCAGATTTTAACAAGACTTTTCAAGGCTTCTTAAGGTTGTTTTTAACTTGAGAAATGGGGAAACGTACATTATGCATTATGTGCGAGCAAAGTTGCCAGGAGCTGCTAATTATAACTTCCTTCGAAGCCTATTAAAGTCCCCTATCCACACTTGTTGCGATAAGAGCTGTTACTGACCCTTATACCGAACCCAAATTCGAATACTATCCACGAGACCGACCAGGCAAAGTTATTACAGTTGAGCAAAATCTCAACGAAGATTATGCGAATATCGAATTAGAGGAGTAGTACATTACTGACCCACTGCCGGGCACGGGTCTCCTCCCACAAAGAGAAGGGGTTAAGGACGTCGTCTACCACGCTGGCCAAGTGCGGTTTTGCGGCGGTATCTATAAACGATTGATAATATTCACAAATAATCGTAAGGTTCGAAAGAGGAGGTATATCTAAGGGGGCAGCAGCGGGAGGCAGGGGGTAGGTGGCAGGGGTAGCTTCCCAAGTTAGCGCTATCATAAACCAATAACTCACGAGTTTTAAACTGTGTAGACAAATCGATTTATCGCTAAGGAAATTATCGAATGCGTCATTGAAAGTTGGGCGTCTTGTGTAATATAAATTTTGACGATTTTCCATACTAAAAATTACGAAGGGAAGGGAAGTAGTTCGAAGATTATAGTTATATTATACTTGACGGCCGACTGGCGCAGCGGGCAGCGACCCTGCTTACTGAGTCCAAGGCCGTGGGTTCGATTCCCAGAACTGGAAAATGTTTCTGTGATGAATATGAATGTTTTTCAGTGTCTGGGTGTTTATATGTATTTTCTAAGTATTTATGTATACATAATTCATAATAATATTCATCAGTCAACTTAGTACCCATAACACAAGCTACGCTTACTGGTATGTTCCGTATAGGCTCCGAAACCTGGACCGATTTCAATGAAACTTTCAGGGAATCTCTCGATTGACCTGGCGAGTAATTCTGTAAAGTTTGGTGACGATCGGAGCACTCCTATTTTTGAACTGCCAAACTGTCAAATACAGCTTTTATTTACTATGATGATATTATATTGGGTGGGGGGGTTGGGTGTACATGGGTGTAGATAATGATCTTCACCCGCTCGAGAAGAGAATAGAAGAAAATGAATACAGAGAAAATAAATGATTTAATATATTATGAGACTCGAATTAAAAATTTTATGATGTAAGTTTATTGTTTAAATAAAATAAAGCAAAATCTAGCCCGTCCAAGCGGGCTGGGTACGCTAGTTAACAATATATCACATGCTGTTTAGCATCTACTTCTATAAAGTACACAACTCAGATAGAGTCTTCCACTAAACAATATACAGCATGTATGACGTCTAAGACTATATATATATATAATGTAAAGCTTGTATAGCACAGTACGTCGGCTTCACTTTCGGGGCGCCGAGTTCGAATCCCAGCACGCACTTCCATTAAATAAAAAGAAAACTCACCGTTGAAGCAAGTAATTGAAATATTGCTTCAATGGTAAGGAAAATACCGTTATTTGATAATTCTCCATAATGTTCTCAAAGGCGTGTGAAGTCCACTAATCCGCAATTCGGCTAGAGTGGTGGAATCGGGTCTCAACCCTCCCATTATTGGAAGGGCCCGTGCCCTTTAGTGGGTGGTAATATGATTATGTACGTAAAAACAGCCAGTTCCGATTTTCGCTAGGTTTCCTACTGCTACTATGACTACACAGTTGCGTTAAGACTGTAAGGTTTTTATTTGCCTGGATCGAACTGTTTTTCTAGTTTTTAGCATGTAAAACTATGGATCACGAGAGCCTGGATTTCGATTCCCGGGTCCGGCTATCTGTCAATAAATTTTCAAGAAGCCGATTCTTGAAAATTTATTACCTGTATTTTACCCAACTTTCGTTAAAAGTGCAATAGACTAACGAAGCATTTAAGCACTTTTAACTATTAACACACGGTAAACCGTCCGTTTCGTTTTTCATTGAATCCTTTAATTTATCTTTGTTGCCTAACGTTTTAGTAAATGCTTGGGCAAGAAACAAACAATACGAAATCCAGAGAATGCTCGTAAGATATATTGCAGCAGACCCGGTCTGAAATATGACCTGGGCAAAGTGCAAACGTTTTCACCCATATTCGGGGCTTGAACGGTGATTTATCGCGCGAGATAGCACACGTGTTCGTGAAGATGTCTTTATACCCTACACGCGTAGCCCGTTTCGTATTTAAGCCGGGATATCTTGATGCTGAGTGCCGGCGTATGTAAATACAATGTGACAACAGGTTTACAATTAATTGGGAGTAAATAACAATGAATCCAACTCGGATGGGAAGCGTTCGGGAAACTTCGTGACATCTTTTCGTCGAAAATCCCTCAGTGCCTGAAGACCTCTTTTTACTAACAACACTAATGTTGGAGATGGTTATAACTGTATTCGTTAACATAAAGCTAGGAGGGTCCCAAACGCGCCCTGGTCTAAGAAGAGCCCACAACAAATTTAGCCAGGTTATGTTACTGTACGTCCTTTGAACTAACTACCATTATACTAAACTGTTAGTTTAGTATAACTGTTAAGTTATACCGGTATTTTTGTAGTTATTATGTAAATGTTGTACGTATGTATGCCTTTTCGGCAACTCAGGTTGGTTTTAAATGGTCACTTTTAGTGATAAGGCCGCCTTTGCAACCTAGCACTAAGTACTACGAGTATTACTGCATTACTAGTGTTTTTCCTATTGTGTTGTGCTGCAATAAAGTTTTTCTATTCTATTCAATTCTAACTTATACAATCGATAACAATCGATAATTTTTTATCGAACCACAGATTGCTGTAACAATTGCTTGGATCATTTAACGAATAACTAATGTGTCTTTTTGTATATCATTATAATTGTGCTTGTTTCTTTGTGCCCAATTAAGTATACTATTCAATTCTAACTCTATGCTAAAAGTCAAGTCAAAATAAGCCAATCAAACAAAGAAACAAACTTTTGCATTTATAATATTAATATGGAGTATGCGTCACAATAAAACCTCAAGCACAATTTCCATTAAAAAGCCACATACACCAAATCTAACAGCATTAAATCTGGGTAACCAAGAATTTGGATTCGCGTCATCCGGACCGCGCAGTCGAAAACTAATTTGCGTCCGACGAACCCGGGTCAATGCATTTGACCGGGATTTTGCACAAATCTAAAACCACCGGTAAGAGACAGTAATCACCTTTATTACAATAACAATAAGGTGTATATTTGCCTATAAACACTGCACTATGTACTTGCTACTGTTGGAATAGGATAGTGGGACTTACTCTTGCACTACGCATTTCTTGCTAAGCGAATCTAAACTCCAACGCTTGGTATTAAGATACATTTCAAGTTGTCAGTTATAAAGCTCCTTTAATCACACAATTAATTGGTATTTACTAACGCAAGGATAGTGAATTAACAGTGTTTACTTGAATGTACTCTGAACCGGCTCAGTCCCAGCAGTAACTTCTTCTTACTGTTTAATTGACTTACTGTAAAAATACTAGCTTGTTAATGTATATATAATAGTTTAGCTATGCGACAATGTAAAATACTTGATTGCAGTCGTTAGGCAACTTATATTAGTCAACCTAGGGCCTGACTTTGGGTCCGTATATCGTCTATTGTCTATTTGTAACTATTCAATGGCCGGATATTTTATTGATGATTAAATTGATTAGTTCACATATACGCTACTAATTATTTTTTAATTGTGTTACTAATAAAGGATTTTTGACATGTAACCTTAAGAGAGTTTTACAGAAGTGGTTAAAATTTTAATCTCACGAGATATTAAAAAAAAAAAAAATTTATATAAAGTTGTTAACATCCGTTAGTCCCTATAACTGTTTCGTTAGTTAATTGGGTCACGTTCAAGTCATAAAAGAAAAAAAAATCGTTTGAGTACTAGATCAGATTTGGGGCATTGGCATTGCAGTGTCTCCTCGACAGCACGTTAGGAGATTTGTCTGGTTAATTATAACATCGCCCATCTTTTCTGATCCTGGTATATCTGCTTCGACCGAAAATGACCATTTCACAGAAATGCAGATTAATAACCAAGAATGTGCCACAGATAAAACACGATCATCTCTTATACGGCAGACATTTATTCGCCATAAACCATTTGAAAATTTTAATCTTCAAATAGCGTTGGATATTACCCCCATAAAACTATCGTCTGCGAATAAATCGGAGGAATACTTCATGCTAGTGGAATCAATTTGCAGTGTCCTTGTAGCCATATATCTGACCGATTATATTCAATGTATACTTTGAAAGTAAAGTTCGGGGCTTGGTTTACAGCGGACTCATGAGCGGAGCGGGATAGCTAAGCATTAAAAAATGGGTGTACCGCGTTTATTACGGTTTTGAACAAATCCCGTAAGAACCGTTTATTTTCTTGGGATAAAAGGTAGCCTAAGTCACTTTCCGTCATTTCAACTAAATCTATGCCTAAAATCAAGTTGATTAGATGCTTAGTTAGTGCGCAAAGAAAGGACAAACAAATATACAAATGCGAAATTTATAATATTAAGTAAGGATGTCTTTCTATATATAACATTTTGCAAAAAAAGTTGTCAAGACTTAACCTCTATTATGGAAAATAGACTTGACAACAATCCAGCTGGGGAGTTTCTGGAGCTATGAATTTGTCTAAACTTCCTGTCTGAGATCGCAGGTTGCTAATGTGTCAACGTTAAAATAAGATAATTTACCAGTATAAATATGGTAGTTTTTTGGTTTGACATGTTTTAAGTCCATTATATTCTACCGCTTTCAGTATATCTTAACATAAACTTAGAAATGACTGGTTCGCTTGATTTTGTGCCACACTTTAAATTGCCTGAAAACCTATTGAGCCATCCGGGCTAACTGAACAAACGAGTGCAATTTGTGTAGTGACAATGACAGAGCTGGGGAGATATATGGGACAGGGTGAAGCTATCTCTCCAAATTACCTTCACAAGTCACGCTATCAATGATACTAGTTCTAGAACGCTATGTATTCGTCATGTTCTCCATTGAACTCAACGTAAAGTTCGCCTGCAATACCTTTGCCTGCTTGAACTTGGGTTTTGATTCGTTTACTATTGACTGCTAGCCTAGTACTTTCGTCGCACTTTCGGGACTAAATATTGCTTTGTTTAACGGTGAAACATCGAAAGGAAACAAGCTTGTCGAGGAGGTCTCCATAATGTTCTTAAGGGAGGTTGTGAATTCTACCAATCTGCACTTGGTCAGCATGGTGAACTACGACCTCTCTTATTCTATGATTAGTCTTATACTCTGTAGTAGGTCGGTAAACAATTTATCGAACAGGCTTAGTTCTGCTGCCTATGCGGTAAAGAATATACGCCATATGACCGACGTAGAAACTTCTAAGCTGGTCTATTTTAGTTAATTTTACTCTTTTTATGCAGAAAAGGGCTATTCGTTCGATGTACAAAATGGGTCCGAGTCACTGAGAGATAAATTAAAAGATTTTAAAATAATGACAGTGTTTAGTCAGTACATACTTGAAAAATTAATGTATGTTCATAAAAACAGTTTAAATTTAATAAAAAATGTGACTGCAATAATTTGAACATTAGAAGTATAAATAAACTGTAAGTATTATAGTAACTGTATGAATGAATGAATGAATACACTTTTATTGTACACCACAGAGAAAATTTACAGAGATACAAATACAACAGCACAATAAGGTAGAACGTACAATTTGGCGGCCTTATCGCTAAATAGCGATCTCTTCCAGGCAACCAAAAGCATACAAGAAAATGTTATAAGAAATAAGTAGGTGGTACAACAAACAAAATTAAATATTAGGACTTAAAACTAAATTAACATAAAAAAAAACTGCAGTTTATTTATACTTCTAATCTTCGAATGTGCAGTACATAAAATTCATAATTCGTTTAAAAGAAGTTGCATACAATTCTACAATGAACTACCCATTGACATCTTAAAGAGAAACGTAAGCTTAGAGAAAAGTCCTATTATAGTATAAGGACTACGTAATCGATAAAAATGACAATGTGAGATCGTGATAACAAGAAAAAACACCCGGCAAGTTTGTTGCGGGCTTCTTATTAGGCCAGGACGTGTTTGGAACCCTCGTAGCTTTAGAATTAAGTTTACGAATATGGTTATCGCAATCATCTCACTACCGTGTACTTCTCACGTAATGTCCTTTATCACGTAGATTTTCCTTACGGCCTTAAAACATGAGATAATCTATTTATATTTATTCGCGTAGACTTAAATCAAGAACAAGTTTCTTTAATTTCCTTAAGCATGGAGACGTTAGTTTCATGTCTTATGTTGAGACGTGTTGTCCGAATGAGATGAACAGCATCTTATAAAACACGTCTCAAATACTATCCAGATTGAAGTTAGCCATTCTCTGTGCATTTTAGCGCGTCTCGTAGTATTCAAAGTAAATGCCAGAACAACCCGTCAGTTTTTCTAAAACTGTCAACGTTAAATAGTAGTATCTAAGGGTCAGTCAGCCTTAAAACCTATTTGACCTCATCAGAGCTAGCCGAGAAAATGAGGTCAATCCGTCACACTGACTTTGACAAATTCGATGAGACTGGGGCTATCGAAACCTTTAAGGTGACGTTAGTATTAGAATTGACACACTCGCATTTGGAGTTTTGTTAAAAAGTATCGAAATACTATAAAGTCAAATTCAAATGAAATTCTATGGTGGTTATGGCTGCGTAAACGGTTAAAGTTTCAATCAAGTCCTGTATGACTAAGTTGTTCCCAATAAAAGTTAACAAAAAAAAACCGGGACAGCACATCTATCTTTTGAGGTTGACTTATACGCGGACAAAGTTACGAGGGAAAGCTAGTAATCTGATAATAATGTCAATGTCTTTTGCGGATACAGTTGGAATTCTACGAGGACCTCGTCAAAGTCTCTGGCCATAATTAGTAATAAATATCAATATATCGTTGGCTGGTGGGTAAATATAAAATAGCCGCAAAGATATCTCTTCTTAAACTAAAATTTACATAAAATGCACCCGTTGTAAACATCTACCGTCAGCATTGCTTCATATGTCGGGAAACGGCGCCCAACCTAATTTAAGGCGAGAATGCGAGATGCAGGTAGTTTGAAACTTTCGCATACATGATTAGCATTTTGGACAGCCCCGCGTCGTAAGCAAGGCCATATTCGCTATTGTATACTGCCTTCTGATAGTATAATAACGTGGACATTTTTTTTTTGTGGGGATGAAAGTATTCTCTTAGATACTACCTACGGTGAGGCACGATGGTCATGTTGGACTCTTATTGGTTAAAACTTTTGGACGACCTCCCTGACGCAGAGGCTAGTGCTGTGGTTTTGAGTAAGAGGTCCCGGGCTCGATCCTATGCTGTGGTAATTTGGTGTGGTTGGATTATAATTTCTACCGAAAAAGACGTACCTACTGCCAAGAAATTTAGCACTCCGGTACCATTTCGCTTAGAATCCAAAAAGGAGTATGGGTTTTATAAAACTGCAATACCCGCTAACAGGTTAAAGTCAAAGTCAAAGTCAAAAATATTTTATTCAAGTGGGCCCATAGGTGGCACTTTTGATGCGTACATAAGAATTACACGGTAGTGAGATGATGGCGATAACCACATTAGTAAACTTAAAACTAAAGCTACGAGGGTTCCAAACGCGTCCTGGTCTAAGAAGAAGCCCACAACAAACTTAGCCGGGTGTTTTTTTTTGTTATCACCATCTCACTCCCACACCAGGTTAGCCTATTGCCATCTTAACTGAAGTTTTAGTTGTAAAAAAAATATTAATAATAGCAGTCCATCGCTTTGAACGGCTAATATTCGAGAATGGTATAAGAGAAAAAAATGCATTAGCCGGGTAAATAGCTTTCCTTGCATAAGCATTGACTGAATAAATTGCCCGCTCATGTTTTATCTCGCTCTTAGCAATGCGGTGAACAAAGATATTTGTAAACCTCCCTGGTACAGCGGTGACTACGTTTGTTTTAAGTGAGAGGTCCCGGGTTCCCCGCAATTTGGGAATATACAATTTCTGAATTTCTCTGGTCGGGTCTGGTGGGAGGCTTCGGCCGTGGTTAGCCAGCACCCTACCGACACAGACTTAGCTAAGTGACTAACCGTTGTGGTACGATGTCGTGGATTGTACTGAAATTTAAAAAAAAAATGTGGGTGGTACATGCGCGCTTGCGTTCTTCCTAAGTTTTATTGCCCTGCAGAGATACACGTGTGAGAATCTAATAATATTAAATATCGTTTATTTCACAAATGGTTTCAATGGGTTTTTCTCTTATTCTTTACTCTAAAATATCTAAAATGAGGCGAGGATGCGACATGCGGGTAGTTAGAAACTTTCGCCCACACTATTAGCATATTGGACAGCCTCGCACCGTAAGCTGTTGAAAATTTCTGCAAAATTCTCAAAGTAACAAGTGAATTACTGAGCCAGCATATGACGGCGCATAATAAAAGTATACTGGAATTATTTAAATAGTTTGAGAAAGGTTTTTACCAAGAGTACCTTCAATGCAGTATTTATGTGTGTATGTTGTCTGTGGAATCGTATTTCCCGAACGGATGAACCGATTTTGATTTTATTCTTTTAATTTGGAAAGTTAACTAGTCTGGATTGTTCTTATCTATGTTTGATGAAAATTTGTTCAAGATGGCCGCCTGCACAATATGACGGATAGCATATTTTTTCACAACTCTCTCAATATGGGTATCAAATGAAAAGTAGAAAAAGTATTAACTAGTAGAATAATGTAAACTATATTGAGGTTCGGTGTTTTATATTTTTTTTTAACGGTATTAATATTTTAAAAAACCTAGAACCTAATTGCAGCACCACCGGGGTCCAGTTTTATTTCCAAACTATACTAAACGCGGCCGGGCGGCCCGCGGCATTTTTTATGCTTTTAGAATTTCTATACCCGTCGTAACTTCTAAACGATAGGTCCAATTGGAATAATTTCGAAAGGAATTTGCAAGTACAAAATCAATCTTAATTATAAAACTATTTATTAGGATAAGGATTAATATCATGATAGGAATGTCGCCAACTTTCGATCGTGCCCGTGTTTTGATTGACATGACAAATTATATCAGTAAGCGGTTATTGTGACTTAATCATAACAGCTGTACATATAGCTTCGCAAACTTTTTTGTACTTTTAACATTTACTGCATTATTTATAATATGTATTATCAATCATTTTCGCTGCTTACGCCAGTAAAGCTCCAGGTCGGTATGAGATATTTAACTAATATCGTTATATTCCAATTTATAGCAAACCGTAACAAAATATACACTAAAAACTTTCGCACGAGCCACTCTGTTCATTAGTCAAAACCGTATGAAAATCTATCCGGTAGTTTTTCAGTTTTTCGCCGCCAGACAGATAGACGCGAAGTGGGACTTTATTTTATAATATGTTAAAAGATAAAGATGCATACCTCTTTACTAAAATTGGTGGCGGAACTACAGTTATTACTTGAGAAATAAAAAATAGACCTGATCATGTGGGTTTTCAAACAAAACAAACACGGGCAAAGTCGCAAGCGACAGCTACTTATTTTTATTGGTACCTGGAGTACATGGATCGTGTATTTAGGACCCCTGATGTATGAGAGTTTAATTGTAAAAAATAAAAAGCAAAAACAATATGTGCAATTACATACGATCCATTAACCCAAACGTTTTACCCAAATTAGTGTTAAAAAACCTTCTAAAGCGCGCCAGTCCGACAAAAATACGCGGGGATACTAGCGAGGTGCGAGAAATATCCAATTTAGCCACGCTTACCCCTAAATTGCCGCCATTTTTCATCGTGAAGACCGCCATCCGCCATTTTGCACAGTGGCGCCACCAGATTAGTTTCACTGATGGAAACTATAACTTTTACTTTAGATTTTTGAAAAATCTAGCTACAGGTGAAATACATAAGAAATAATCATTCTCTTTAATAAATGATACCGTCGGACCTAAAAGATACTTTATTTTCAGGAGTATTATACAGTGAATTGCATAGATAACGAAAAACTTTTATATTACGTCAGCGTTTGTCCCTGTATTAGCGATTGTCTTCTTTTCTACGTCTTTTAAAAAAAATTGCTTAGTATAGAGATATTTTATTACAAATCATTAAATTAACTTCTAATTTCAATATCTCTAACACAAAAATAAATACCCTCCATTTCATTTCTAATAAGGTCAAATCCTGCTAAGCCAAGACCCTAAAAGCAAATTATCATCGCAATTGAAATAACCCTAACTTAGTTAACACGGGCTTAGAACTTCCAAACCAGAGTTTATACATTCCGAAATAAAAAGTAACATATCCTTACTACTTTGTACACGTTACACGTTTCTTTATGAGCAAAACCTGCGACTTGTGAATCTTTCTATTCAGCTAAGGCATTAACTTCCATATGTCTTTTTTATTAATTTGATTTTAATTCGTAGTTATTTTATTTAATAGTTAAAGTTATGTGCTTTTTAAGTAATTAAAAATATCACTTGCTTCGGCGGCGAAGGAAAACATCGTGAGGAAAACTAAATGCCTGAGAGTTCTACATAATGTTCTCAAAGGTATTTGGAGCTGGGCCAGCTTGGTGGACTACGACCTTAACCCCTTCTCATTTTGGAAGTGGGTGTGTAGTGGGTCGATATGATGAATTCAAGAGATGAAAGCTTCTCAAACTCATAAAATTCTAATCACTAGGCATAAATGGCCCAAATACTAGCCGTAAACCCCATGCCAAGCCTTGAAACACCTTTTATTCCACCCCGAACCCTTCTACTCAAAACCGAACGTGTATGGGCTTTTAATTCTATTTACGGTGCCCCCACATAGCAACACCGGTGAATGGAAAATGAATCCGTGTTCAGGCTTTCATCACTCACACAAATGCCTTATTCAGTACGTGCGTAGGTAAGGCACTTACATTTTATGGGCCAAATCAAATTATTCTTTGGAATACCGTATTTTCATTGATATTATATTATTTTTTGGAATGGAATTGATGAATATACCTACTAATACGCTGATTGTATGCACGAAATCGGATTCCGCGTATTGTGTACGTAATTGTGGTTGGAAATTACCTGTTTGCTAAACTACTGAACTAATTGCCAGTGATTTGCTTTTGGCTTTTGAGGTATTCCGTTCTCTATATACAAGGCCAAGGCAAGTTGGTATTTTACTACCTTGTCTTGTTAATGAATAACTTTTGACGTGACAACGTCTAATAATTCGATGGAGCCGACTGCACGCACGAAAAATCATAACGTATGCGGCGTTACCTCGCTTTGTGGCGTTCCATTCAAGGCTTGAAGTGCAAGCGAGAGCGCGGAACGAGCGACAAAGAGCCACAGTCGGCCTCCGCGTTCGACATCTGTCTCTCTCCTACTTGAGTAAGCGATGCGTCCGCGTGGATAGCTTCTATACAATAATACATTTACATGTTTTCGGCAAGGATGAAGTGCAGTGAAAAGTGAACGTGGTGTCAATTGTTTATATCAACGATAATATCTATCAAACAAATAAAATTAAAATTTTCTTTTGAAAAATGCAACCATTCCATCAGTATTTTCTTACGACGTTGTCACGTTCAACTATCGTCAGTAAGCCGACTTTACAGACAACCAATTTTTCCTTTCCTCCGGGATACGGCACTGTCAATTACAGAACTGCGTATTCTTCTATGAGCTACTTAAGATCATGACATTACCGGATTCGATTTGATTATGGGACGCAATACTACATTATAGATTCAATTATATATTACTAGCTGTTGCCCGCGACATCTTCTGCGCTTGATTATGTTTTTTGGTGTGGCATCAAATTTAGTTGTAGATTTAAAAAAAAATAAAGTATTCAGTATCGCTAAGCCTTAAATGAGGGGTTTGCTGATGTCCGCTGAGGAGTTCGGCCCGTATGTCCAACCACAATTTGGCCAAAATTAAACATATATTATAGCCTCTATAGCACAAAAATAATTATTTAAATCGGTTATAATTTATCGGAGTTATGGTCTAAAATAGTCAAACACTCATCCCCTCTCCCAAAGGAACCGAGTATAATGTCGGGATAAAAAGTATTCTATATTACTTCTAACACTTCCAAGAATATGTGTACAAAGTTTCATGAGGATCGGTTAAGTAGTTTTAGCGTGAAAGCGTAACAAACAAACTTACATTGACATTTATAATATTAGTAAGGATAAGGATTGAAGTGAAAACTTCACTCAGCGCGGTACGCATATTTTAAGATGAGATAAAATCTCTGGACTCGCGACACCATTACGAGACGCAGCTATTTTAATGTTTGAATACAGAATTTAATTTTACTGTGTTATTGGACATAAATAAACATGTTTTTTTTTGTTCCACTACAAGAGCCCTTAACTGGAATCTCACCTGGTGACCAGTGATGATGCAGTCTAAGATCTTCGAAGGCTAGCCTGTTAGGGAGTACGGCAATTATATTTCACCCGTGCCCCTAATCGATTTCTTGTCAACATCGTACCGGAACGCAAAATCGTTTAGCGATACGCCTTTGTCTTGTGTTTGTTTGGTACCCTCGTAGCTTTAGTTTTAAGTATACGAATGTGGTTATCGCCATCATCTCACTACCGTGTGGTTCCTATGTACGCATCAAAAGTGCCACTTGTGGGCCTACTTGAATAAAGATATTTTTGACTTTGACTTTGACTTTGACTTTGTCAGTAGAGTGGTAACTAGCCACGGCCGTGGCTCCCCACCTGATCAGAGAACATTTAAAAATTATAAGCTCCCAAATTGCACCTGCTGGGAACCCGGGACCTCTTAACTTAAAACCGCAACCCTGACCTGCTTAGCTACAAAAGATTCTACTTTTACTTAAAATCGACCGTGATTATTAAAGAACCGCAGAGCTGCAATTCAATTTATATGTTACCAGCACCTGACTACGGCGGCGAGCGGAGTGTATTTGTGTTCAACCTTTCATCGCTCACACCGATATTTTATTCAATACGCACAAAGGTACATGGGGTATGGGGAAAATATTGGAAAATAAAATTCTTTTAGACCTCGCGTAACATGAAAAGTGTGACATCCAATACAATCTGCCGCTAGTAAAATATCACATTCTGATTGTAGTTTGCATTCTTCGCCCCATAGATTTTTAATCCATACTAATATTACAAATAATAAAGTCAGGGACTAATAGACGTTCACCGGGGGCTAGTTTAGATTATCCCATTAATAGTTTGAATAGTGATAATACGGACGGCCGATTGGCTGCTTTCTGAGTCAAGGCCGTGGGTTCGATTCCCACAACTGGACAATGTTTGTGTAATGAACATGAATGTTTTCCAGTTTCCTGGGTGTTTATCTATATATTATTAGTATTTATGTATATTATTCATAAAATTATTCATCAGTCTTATCTTAGCACCCATAACACAAGCTACGCTTACTTTGGGGCCAGATGGCGCTGTTTGTATTGTCATGTATTTAGATGTAAATAAACATGTCGTTCTTTTGATAGGAGACAATTTAAATGTGAAAAAGCATCAAATTAAAAAATGTATTGAAAAATTAATAGCTTTACGCTTAAGCTCTAGCTTTACCCTTACTTAACGCCCTAATTAAGCGATCAATCGACTTTATTTTTAGCATTGAACTATAATACATAGGCTAAAGTAGCAGGAAATATATACCAGGAATGTTTTACGGTTTCCACGGGTTTTATAAAAAACTGTAATGAACACGGTGGAAGAGAGCAAGCAACAGCTACTTCCTTATAATACTTGGATACCGACTAACATAGCGCTCGGTTTGTTTCAGCAGAAACACCCTCATGTGATCTTTGAGGCGCGCACCAAGATGAACAGGGGTTGCGGCAACAAGCTCGACCTGAACATCCAGAAGATGGGCCGGCGAACCAAGCACATCGAGTATATACAGACTGCGCTCGCTGACGCTACTGACTACACGTGAGTACTTTTCACTATGTACGAATTACTCTATCGGACACGGATCAAGTACGTAATTAAAATAAAATGAAATCTTATTTGCAAATGGCGCCATATAGTCGCCATGTTGAATTTTTCAAAACATAAATTATTGAAATCTATTCACAAGTCGCGGAGTAATCGCGTATAAACATAAAAAAAAACATAAAGATGTGAACCGCCTCCTATTTTTAAATTTATAAATGCGATATAGCTGTAATCTCTGCCTTGTGCATTAGCAACGATGGTTGCGTTTCCAATAAAGCTTAAGTTTAGAGTTTACGAAAATGTTTACATGAGGTAAACTATCTCACAGAACAGAAAAAGTTGCGGTGATAGCCTAGTTCTTAGGCTTTGACTTCTCTTTCGGGGGGACTGACTTCGATGTTCGACTCTTTCGAAGTTACGTGGGTTCTTAATTTAAGACTCTTAATATGCTATGCTTTAGCGATGAAGGAAAACATCGTGAGAAAACCTGCATGTCTGAGAGTTATACATACCGTTCTCAATAGCGAATGAATTCTACCAATCTGCACTTAGCCAGTAATCTAGAATGTCTTCATAAGATAATTTAAATACCTAAAATCGAATTTAGAAAGTGTTGACTTTGAACAGAGATTAGTGGCGACGGTTTGCCTATATTGAGATTTGACGGCGATATAGAGTAAAAAAATGTAATTTTGTTTTTTTATTATTATTTTTAATATTATATTAATAAAACCTCCTTGTATATGTATGGGTTAAAAATATCACCGCGGCACGTGAATTCCATTTGTAATTTCAAAGTTCATCTACACGCGTACCTTTGATCCTGGTAGATTAGTTTTTCAAGCCCGCGATTTCAATTTTAATTAATTCCGTTTTATTTATATGATACTCTGAAAACGTGATTACATTATGTAATTTTCATGGCAGACTTTTTTTATATTTAGTCACAATAAATTCACCTTCTCTACCCGCGAGTGTCGTACGAGGCGGCTAAGGGAATTTTAAGGCTGGCGGGCAGCAGTGTCCTCTGCGTCACTAATAACATCTACTGTAGTCAGCAATCCGTCTACCCAGCGTGCTGATCATGGGCTAGCCATCCCAGTGGGAGAGGTCTTTAGTCCAGCAGTATTAAAGTTAATGTACACGATGATGTTTTTACTATGTAAGTATATCGATTCTATTCGGTCTGCAGTAAGCAATATTCATAATATGTTTAGTTTACGACACTAGTCTTAAAAAAAGAAATTTTAGGAATGTAGAGTAAGTAGTAGATTAAATATCAAGTCTGAATTGATCTTTTAAAATCTTCTATCCTTGTAACAGCCCAGTATAGCCAGAGGGATTCTGAGCGTTGACCCTCCATGCTGCTCCAATGCGGATTGTTGGGCTTGTACGTTTGTTATGACGTACTCTAAGCAATATTCAAAAAACGTTTAGTTTACGACACTAGCGTAATAAAAAAAAAATGTTGAAACAGTAGATTTAATAAAAAGTCTGAATTGGTCTTATGAAACCTTCTGTCCTTGTAACAGCCCAGTATGGACAGAGGGATTCTGAGTGTTGACCCTCCATGCCGCTCCAATGCGGATTGTTGGGCTTGTACTAATGTTATGACGATAGTGATACTAACCGTTCTCTGAGGGGGTCAGCAATACCAATTTTCTAACTCTAAATATCATGCCAGAAATACCCTATACCTGAACAGACTAACATTTTTTTTTATACCGGAAATAAAATCTTGGACAACGCAAAACGATTTCAAACACTAACGATTTATAAAACATAATTATTAATTAATACATTTCAAAGGTAAAAAATTAGTTCCTATTTCAGAATAAACGCTTTTTTAATCCAGTATGAATAAACACTCATCAACCATTCAGTAAAATAACTAAGTCTGGCGTGGACTCCATCGCAAGAACAATACTTTGCAAAAGAATCAAAACGCAACTGTAGTTTTAACATAACAATACATTTTAAACAAAAAGTCCTTATACTTTTTCGTTCCAGCCATTTTATTTTAGGCCTTAGCACAGTCGATATGCACGCGAGCGCGTGTTGTAAATTATAATCTTATATCTTATACTAATATATAATGTGTGGCATAATCTTATATCTCACACTAATATATAAAGCTGAAGAGATTGTTTGTTTGTTTCCTTGAACGCGATGTTGTCAGGAGCTACTGGTCCAATTTGAATAAATATTTCAATTTTGAATAGCCCATTTATTGAAGTTCTGTGGGCTATTTATCATCACGCTATTACTAATAGGAGCGTAGCCCCGATTAAGATTTTTTTAAATCGAGATTTTTATTCCTTTTGAGAGCTTCCGCTGCGTGCGATGCGTGAACGGTTAAAGTTTTAATAAAATCATGAAGGTATGACAACGTTTTTCCCCTTAAAAAGTTCTCTATTAAAGAGGCATACTAACGCCATTTGCCGTTTTTAGCTATCTCGATGCTGAGGCCAATGAGTCAACGCATGTTGCGTCCCACAAAAGCCTCGTTCCCAAGGAAACAGCGTCAAACAATCAGGTCTCTTACCATCATCCTGGCTTATTCCTGATGGCTCAATGAGAGCAGGAACATCGAAACAGACAAGAGCCTTTTTGATCGTGTTATTTAAAGAATACTTTTCAGTATGCAATTTCACGTTTTCAAAAAAAAAATTCGATGATCAACTTCTCGGATGTATTTTTATATTTTACTAACTAGTTAAATGACAAGTGTGCAAAGGCCCTAAGTGGAAAAATTAAATAAGCGAAGTCATTTTAAGCAGGAATAAAAGAGTCCTTTATTTCTAAAGTTAGAATTCTTTAGCTCATAATAATTCGCTATTCACACAGTACTCGCTCAACTATTCAACTGTAATGAATTATTTTTATAAAGGAACTGAATTCATCAGGCAAAGTTTTGTGTACTCTAACAAGGAAAACTGAAAAAAGTTTCGAACTTCTGCCCTATTGCATTATTCACTTTGCTGAAGCTGGTCTTTGGTTCAGTGATCTTTATTCGGTGACTTAGTTTTTCTGTTAACATAATATTAAATAGTAGAAGGTAATCTTCGTACCTAATGAAACGCGTAGGCGTTTTACAGGTGGTATAAAATTCAGGAGGCTTACTACAATTTGTACCCCATTAATCAGGATTTTAATACTTATTCAAGAAAATCAACTATATTCAGTAAACTCTGCTTTAAGTGGTGGTAATAAGCCTCTGTTTCTTTTTCTATCATTTATTGATTTTAATTTTTTTTTTTATTCTTAGCAATGCTTAGTCAAAAAAAACACTATTAAAATTTATAAAAAAGAAACATCAACCCTCCTCTATTAATATTAGAACTTATATAAGTTATGATATTGTAACAAAGATTATCACAATTTTTTTGGTAGTCATCGATAGTCGATAGCAGTCCCACTGCTGGACTAGTTAGTAGGTCAAAGTCAAAGTCAAAAATATGTTTATTCAAGTAGGCCCATAGGTGGCACTTTTGATGCGTACATAAGAATTACACGGTAGTGAGATGATGGCAATAACCACATTCGTAAACTTAAAACTAAAGCTACGAGGGTTCCAAACGCGTCCTGGTCTAAGAAGAAGCCCACAACAAACTTAGCCGGGTGTTTTTTTTTTTTTGTTATCACCATCTCACAATGTCATTTTAAATTATTAGAAGAGCAACCTGGTTAGAGCAATAATTTACACCCAAGCTTTTTTATCGATAACGTAGTCCTTTATGCTATAATAGGACTTTTCTATAGGAATTATGAAATGTGATTAGGAAGATTGTATGAGCGAGCGGTGATAGCCCAGTGGGTAGGCTCGACTTCACTTTCGGAGGGCCGAGCTCGAATCTTAGCACGCACCTTTAACTTTTCTAAGTTATGTGCGTTTTAAGTACTTAATTAAAATATCACTTGCTTCAACGGTGAAGGAAAACATCCTGAGGAACCAGCCAGCAAACCAGCATGCCTGAGAGTTCTTCATAAAGTTCTCAAAGGTGTGTGTCCACCAAGCCACACTGGGCCAGCGTGGACAACGGCCTTAACCCCTTCTCATTGTGGGAGGAGACTGGTGACCAATAGTGGGCCGGCAATAGGTTGATGTAATGATGATGGTGATCTAAATGCGCTAATGTTTGTAAAGCCATCAAGTGTGCTACGAACCTGAGTACAACAGAATAATTCTCAGAACTCATTGTTGTACTGGAATGAATGAGGACTTCATTTCCATAGCCAGAATTCCTCAGCTCACAAAGTCAAAGTCAAAGTTTCAAAGTCAAAAATATCTTTATTCAAGTAGGCCCACAGGTGGCACTTTTGATGCGTACATAAGAATTACACGGTAGTGAGATGATGGCGATAACCACATTCGTAAACTTAAAACTAAAGCTACGAGGGTTCCAAACGCGTCCCGGTCTAAGAAGAAGCCCACAACAAACTTAGCCGGGTGTTTTTTTTTTTTTTTTGTTATCGCCATCTCACAATGTCGTTTTAAATTATTAGAAGAGCAACCTGGTTAGAGCAATAATTTACACCCAAGCTTTTTTATCGTTGACGTAGTCCTTTATACTATAATAGGACTTTTCTATAAGCTTACGTTTAATACAAACTTTGAACTTTTTAAGAGACATCTCCAAGATGTCAATTGGTAGTTTATTGTAAAATTGTATGCAATTTCCTTTAAACGAATTATGAATTTTACGTAACCTAGTATATTGCACTGTAAGTTTATTCTTACTTCTAATGTTTAAATTATTGCAGTCACATTTTTTCTTAAATTTAGAAATGTTTTTATGGACGTACATTAAATTTTCAAATATGTACTGACTATACACTGTCATTATTTTAAAATCTTTAAATTTATCTCTCAATGACTCTCTCGGACCCATTTTGTAGATAGAACGAACAGCCCTCTTCTGCAGCACGAAAATAGTGCTAATATCAGCAGCATTACCCCAAAGTAAAATTCCATATGACATAATGCTGTGAAAGTAACTAAAATATACCAGTCTAGCAGTTTCTACGTCGGTCATATGGCGTATCTTCTTTACCGCATAGGCAGCAGAACTAAGCCTGTTCGATAAATTATTTACATGAGGGCCCCATTGAAGTTTAGAATCTAACGTTATTCCTAGAAAAACTGTCGTATCCTCCAGTTTCAGTTCCTCATTATTAAGTAGTACAGTGGTTTTCACGTGTTTAACATTAGGTAAAGTGAATTTTATACACTTGGTTTTTTTTCCGTTAAGAACCAAATTATTAGCTTCAAACCACTGTACCACTTTAGCGAGAGAGTTGTTTACGTCGTCAAAAGCTAGAATACTTCACATAATTCACAATAATTCGCTATCCTCCCAGTACTCGCTGAACTATTCAACACTAATGAACTATTTTCCAATAGGTACTGCATTCATCAAGCACCGTTCTCAGTGTACTGAATCGAACAAGGAATACTGAGCAAAAATTTCGTACTTCTGCCATTTTGCATTATTCAGTTTGCTTTAAGTGGCACGAGTAGGTCCCCAGTTTTTGGGAAAGTGTCAAGACAATTAAAGTTGTCAATTTTGACAGCCGATTGGCGCAGTTTGCAGCGACCTTGCTTTCTGAGCCGAAGGCCGTGGGTTCGATTCCCACAACTGGAAAATGTTTGTGTGTCGAGCATGAATGTTTGCCAGTGTCTGGGTGTTTATATGTATATTCTAATTATTTATGTATATTATTCATAGTCATTCAGGTGAGGTAAGAGAGTGCACTTTCATCTAGAAACTCCAAATGCCAACCTCACCTGCTCGTGGTACCACCTGCTGACTGACGAACGAGGCTCTGGCGGCCGACTAGTGGCGGGATAACCATTAAACTAAACTAGCTAAACTTGAGAAAATGACAGTTGCCGATGTCGGGCAGCAGCGATATCAGCGCAATCAAGTCTAGTGCTGCGATCACCAACCCGCCTGCCCAGCGTGGTGATTAGGGCATTATCCTTATGAGTAGCACAACAAAATAATCTGATCGTTCCGGGGTAATCTGATCGTTCCGGGGCAAGTCACTGTCGATGGATCTATTCTCGAAACTGTTAAAGAATATACATATCTTGGACAAATCGTTCAGTTGGATAGAAAGAGTTTCGAGAAGGAGATCGATAGAAGAATACAGCTGGGCTGGGGAGCGTTCGGCAAACTCCGCCGAGTCTTCTCGTCAATCTCGTTCAACGCAATCGAATGCTTTGGACAGATCACAGAAAACACCAATGGCATTCTGCGAACGTTCCCAGGCATCGTAAATATGCTTTATAAGTCTTGCGCCTGCATCCGTTGTACTACGACCTTATGTGAAGCCGTACTACTCCGGATGAAGTAAGTTATTTACATTAGAATGATTTCAAAGTTGATGAAGTATAATTTTTTCAAAGACCTTACTAAGAGTTGGCAAGATTGAAATAGGCCTGTAATTGTTAAGGTCATTTTTATGACCGGATTTAAAAAGGGGTATTAATTTACTACATTTCATTAGGTTCGGAAAAATACCCATATCAACACATTCATTAAAAATTACGGCTAGATAAGGGGCAATAACGTCAATAATGTTAGAAATGACCATCACCGACGTACCCCACAGATCACCGGTTTTTTTCAACTTTAATAACCTGAAATTCTATAATATCTATTGCAGATATATGTTTAAAATTAAATAAAACATTGCACTCTTTAACATTATCTCTCAATATACGCTGAGCTGCTATTGGTGAAGAGCTTAGAGAATCTGTTAACAAAATGGGAACATTCTGAAAGAAGTTTTCGAAAGTATTAGCAACCTCCCTGTCAGACGTCACTTTATTGTTATCAACAATAAGTTCAAAATCCACATCACGAGATTTAGTTTTTCCTGACTCGTAATAAACTATTTTCCAGGTTGTTTGTATTTTGTTATCAGATTTCATTATACTATATTTAATGTGTAGCGATTTCGCATTAGTGCAAACATTCTTAAATATTTTAGAGTATTTTATTTTATCATCGCTATACCTAGGTGAAATTGCATTCAATAACAACATTAGAAAAAATAGGTATATCAGGACAATACACACATCGCTATCTAGCCCCAAAGTATGCGTAGCTTGTGTTATAAGTACTGAGGTGACTGATTCAACGGCAGTAAGTAGTCGAATAAATAAACAAATATTTCACTCATGTACCAAAATCCGCGCGATGTGAATCAAATTCTCCAATAATCAATTGGACTTCAGTCTATTTATTCTTACTTGTCTTATAATGTAGACAATCTTTCTGTTACTTTTTAGTACAAAGTTTATTTTTAAATTGGTAAGGAAATAATAAAAACGCACTCACATAAAGAATATATTTTTTTAATTTCTTTGCTTACATTTGCTTATTTTGTTAATTTCTTCCCTTATGTAGCGTTCATACAGGTATGTTACCATTATTGTGAGGTGATGATGTTAATCACTACATTCTAAAGATAATATAAGTTAGGAGTGTTCCAAACGTGCCCAGATCTAAGAAGAGCCCACAACAAACTGAACAGTAAGTAAAATATTGTTAAGAGTAAAAGACAATTTAAATAAAATTGAATCGTAGATAAATAACTCGTCACTGAACCGTTAGAAATAGCACTGAAGATCACTGACTTTAAGGTTTTGTGCCAACAAATTGTGCTTCTCGAATGATGTATGCGGTAAGCCGCTTGAATCGCGCCACAATGGCCGACCCGTTGCAGGAACGGCGTATCGAAATATATTTCAATCCGCTTTGAACGTTTTACTAAGTCCCGGAATGTCTCTATTTCGAATATCATCAAGTCCTTGTACACTGAAGCGCAATGTAATACATTCGATTCCTTTGTTTGGGTCTATTGTGGACATTTATTCGTAAACTGTACATATAGGATTGCAGCGTATGTATGTTTGTGACCACGAAACTCAATAATTTGGCAATAGATTGCGCTGATATTTAACATCAAGTTGCATATTAACATAAAAATACTTCTTTCTACTTTTTATTTCTATGTAATGCGAGTTGGTTCTGGGGAAAAACAGGGGAAGTTTTATTTGAGTAGGTGAAAATTTCTAAAAAGTCTATCAATCCGCACTTCGCCAGCGTGCCGAAGACTACGGTCTTTGATTGTGGGAGGGGACCTGTGCCCTGTGATGGGTTGATATGATGATGATGATGATGTTCCGATCGGTAATGGGTTGATATGATGACGATGATGAGTGGAAAACGGTCTGCCAGAGAGCAGGGATCCATAGGGATTCTTTGTGCCCTAGGAAACAAAAAAGGACGGAAGTTCTCAACAGACATCAGCAAAGTCCTCGCAATCAGTACAACAGTTTAATAAACTCTCTTCTTTCAACTTTGAACCCTCCAATTGCTTCATGAGCAAGGAGAACAAACTCTCGCAGCAGTAGGAGGGAAGATTATAAGGGTGGGGATCAAAATAAGTAAAACTCGGTTATAGTCTGTCGGTTTTTAAAAATGAAAAATTCTTTGTAATTGAGTTATTTTTTTTTTTTTCTTTTTTTTGCCCCTTCATGCAATAATAATTGAACGAGACAAGTAACGCTGTTTTTCCTTACATATCGACATCAGCTGGTTCTGGTTTTATATAGTTTTCACCTCTATCGGCACTCCTGACGACCATCTAAGTTTCAACAGTCATCCGGGCTGGTAAAAATCTATTGGCAATTCTCGAATTCTTTTCAAATACATTTGTTTGTTGTCAATGACGTATACTCATCCAGACAGACATTGATATTTGCGTGCAGCGGGATATTTGCTTCACCCTGCCCATATATCTCCCAATATATCACCCAGAATTGCTTCGGAACAAAACTCCCGAGTATATTTTAATGGGGTGAATTAATTCCCAGGGTTGTGTTCCCGAGCGGGTGCGTGACCTGTGTGATTTGTCATGGTCCCGCTCGTTTCCTTGTGAAAATGTTTTCGAATGCTCCGTTTACGCCATTGTTTGTTTTCAAAAAAGGCTTCGGGGAAAGCAATTTTGTTCAGTGATTACGAATCTCTTAAAATTTGTTTGCGAATACCCCGGAGCTCATTTTCAGTGTATTCAGTCCAAATTCTGTCCTCGAAATACAATATTTTAATGAGAGAAAATATACTGTATGAAAAACGAATGTAGAGTCGGGGGAATTAGAACCAATTAGATTTACCTTAATATACAAGTGTCTGTAAAGTCGTTGTCCGCTAAAAACTGCTGGTCTCTCAAGTTATTGAGAAACTAGTCGGGTAAACTCCGACGAACATTCACGTGAGTTAAGCCGTCAATAAAAATATCTAAATATTTTTTCTGGTAGTTCACCAATACATAATATAGTATCTCTTGGAAAAGCTATTCACGACCGTTGTCTTATAAAAATGGCGGGAATACGAGCAAGCTGTTACCATTGATTTTGCACATATGGAGAAACAGAGGAGGCTCAATTTCATTTTCAGTTTTCAACGAATATTTTTATCCGCCTCTTGAACAACCCCAAATCTTCGGGATTTATATTTTTTTAAATTGGTACGGCACAAATTATCTGTGTAGTATGAAGCGGTGGTAGCCCAGTGGGTAGGGCTTTGACTTCACTTTCAGGGGAGCGAGTTCGAATCCCGGCACGCACCTCAAAATTTTCTAAGTTATGTGCGTTTTGAGTAATTAAAATATCATTTACTTCAACGGTAAATGAAAACATCGTCAGGCAACCTACATAATTCTCCGTAATGATCTCAATTTAAAAACAGTATGTAATGAACACTAACAAATTTTTTTGTCGTGGTAATGATCTTCATACGTCATTGGAACTGGAAGAATTATTAGACCGTTGACCTTCCACAATCATCCAACGTGTTTTACGCTTTTTACGCTACTCCGAAATTAAATATCAATCTAAATCTTCAGATGGCAGAATGCATTTAGTAATGCTACAATCGAAATACTCTTTTCCGTAGATCCCCCGTTCAATCTGCCATCTGAGATTGAAGATAATAGATCAGATTGATTTTAACCTCGGGCGTTACTCGTGTATACATACATAGGCGCCTAATGACATGAATCGACAGTTCATTACTTTAAAAAAAAACCAAAAGCTGGCACAAAAGGAAATTTAATTAAATCTTTCGATATTCCGAACATCATTCGGAATCCAATAAGCTTTAAAGACTTTTAAGCAGACCCAACGTAGTCGTTATATTTCAAGTCAAATCGCGCTAAAGCGATGAAAATGTCAAAGGTATCATTAAAATGTTCTCGAGCCGAAGTAGCGGTAAAACCGCCTTATCTACAAATTCATCAAGGGATATACTGAAATACGAACTTCGATCTTTCGACAGGAGTTTTTGAGGGAAAATGTTATGCAATCGGTATCTAAAAGACACTTACTAGTTCCAGATTCCCGGAAGGGCAATTAGGAATTTATTATTTCAGAATTTTCTCTGGTCTGGTCTGGTCTGGTGGGATATATGGGTCTGGGCCGTGGATAGTTACCACCCTACCGACAAATACGTCCCGCTAAGCAATTGAGTCGCGTGGAAACCATTTAGGGGTATGACTGCCATACTCCCTAACAGGTTAGCCCGCTAGCATCTTAGACTGCATAGTCACTTCCCACGAGGTGATTGCAGTCAAGGGCTAACTTATAGCCAAATAATAATATTATTCAAATACATATCAGAGATTTAAAAAGCGAGGACAGAGGGGGCGGCGGGTGTGACATTCAAACTCCTGCTTAATTACGTAAATAATTACAAACATTGCATAGTTGCGAAGCCGGGGTGGGTCGCTAGTATTCAATAATATGAGATAGGTCTCCTGAGGATGCTCCGGTTTCGGAGCGAAACGTGCGTAGAGGGTACATTGCCGAAGATCTGTTTGGTGTGGAGTATAAGGATTGATGAAATTATAAATTGCACCACACATTCTCCTGCTTTTCGCGGAGTATAGCAAATTAAGCTTAATTTCGATAATATATCATGGATTTCCTGTAAGTAGAAGTAACGCCTTCTATCCAAGATAGGTATGCCTTATTACCCAAACAAAAAAATTGTGGAAATTCTGTTTAAGGAGTAGGTGCAAAGTTTACCAGATCATTTACTCTTTTATAACCACTGGGCTTTTACCGCTCCAAAACAATAATAAACAGTACAAGTATCCTTTCAGTTCAGTATGAATTTAGAAAAAAAAACGAATTTACTTTACTACATTTTTAAGGTGGGTTTAGCTTCGAAGTGGTGCATAGGTTTGACGGCCCATTGGCGCAGTTTGCAGCGACCCTGCTTTCTGAGTCAAAGGCCGTGGATTCGATTCCCACAACTGGATAATGTTTGTGTGATGAACATGAAAGTTTTTCAGTGTCTGGTTGTTTATCTGTATATTATAAGTATTTTATGTATATTATTTATAAAAATAATCATCAGTTATCTTAGTACCCATAACACAAGCTACGCTTACTTTGGGGCTAGATTGCGATGGGTGTATTGTCGTAGTATATTTATTTTATTTATTTTTATTTTATAGGTAAAGGCTATATTGTTAAAGCTCTCGGGAATACTATTATGGTGGTATCCACGATGAAAGTATTTATTGACCATCGTCAGGGTAGAGGCTACACTATATCACAACCTGTAAACATTAGAAATAGTCTTCAAATCGTAAAAACAGTAGTATGTTGTAGGCGTGAAAATATTACAAGGGACTGAAATAAAACAAAGGGTAACCCCAATACACCAATACATCATCCGTATACCTTAATGCTAATACGGTGTAAGGTAAACACCCGGGTCTTACACACCCGGTCAAATACTCGTAATACTTGGGAAATATTTCAAGGGAAAGTGGCACGCTGGAAATCCCTAGGAAATTTACATGAAACGGGTGTGGGGGCTTAGATACCAGTGAAAACCTCAGGTATCCCAATTATGTAGTAGAGTCACTACAAACATACATACTTGACGTTTCAAAACTGCTTATAAAGAAGGCCTACTTGAAATAAATGAATTTTGAATTTTGTAGTATATCAGCCAAGATCATTGAAAGCTAAATTGTGTCAAAATTTTCCTAAGTGAAATAGATATTAAGATATCTAAAAGCTATTTCTCGCGTTTATTTCGATATAAAAAAGTTTATAATCTTTATATATATATTTCTTGTGTGCGTGTGTATGTCACTGAACTCCTCCTAAACGACTGGACCGATTTGAATGAATTTTTTGGTATGCGTTTGGGTGGCACCCTGGATGGTTTAGATTCACAATTCAGCCCGACAGATGGCGCTGGGGTCCGCTAGTAATGTATAAAAATGTAAGTTACATTGTTAATATTCGAAAAAAACAAAACCCAACCGCTGAAATAGGTGTTGAGTTTCATGTTTTTTAAAGTATTAAAGGAACAATAAAAATAGTTAACCTATTCCTAGTTTTAAAATAAATACTTCAAAAATATTTTTTAAAACAAGCCTCAAATATGGAAAATAGAAAATACGGTAGTAGCGGACCAATGTAGTTATTAATAATATGTTATTAAATATAATAATTCAAAACACCTACCTTAAACTCTCACCGCTGCACCATGGAGATCGGTAAAGTTACAATATGTAGTTCCTAATTAGTGTACCGTATACGTACTTCAGTGTACAATGTAATTGGTCTCATTATATTACAACTTAGTTATAAACTCGAAGTCCTCATAATAACCAAAGAATAAGGCAAATAGAAAGTTCTCGAAGGCCCCTTGAAATGTGCTCGAGTTTCCTTGTTCCGTTAATGAGGTACTCGGTAGGCCGAAGATAAAGTCGATTAAGGCTCAAAATTAAGACGTGTCTGTCTTTTAAGCCATTTTTTTGTTCCTGTTTAGTAAACTTTTTTTAATTTTTAATTCTCTTTTATCTGATGTGGTTGGCTCTGGCGGTAAATATTTAGCCTGCCGCTAAACAGTAAAGTTAAAGTCAAAGTCAAAAATATATTTATTCAAGTAGGCCAATACTGTGGCACTTTTGATGCGTACATTACATGAGAAGTATATAAATATTTATAAACTTAAAATACGAGGGTTTAAACGCGTCCTGATCTAAGAAAAAGCCTACATCAAACTTAGCAGTATCAACAAGTGATCGAGAATAATCAAGATTTTTCGGCTTTTCAACATGTACTTTAGGACTTAGACAGGGTACGAGTAGTCGGCCCTTAAGTCGTTAATATTATGTTGATAGACTAAACTAGTATTTCCTTTGTTTTGGTAGGCTTCAAAGATAACATATATATCTCAAGTTTGTGATAATAACCAGCTGCCGTGGTCTAGAGACCAGGTTGACCGAAGGCATTAGGGTGGACCACACCAACACTTAAGAAAACACTATGTAGCGAATAGCGATAAGGCCACCTTGTATACCCTTGCTCTATGTTATATCTTTGTAACTAATTTTTTCTTTGGTGTATAATAAAAGTGTGTTCAATCAGTCATCCATACTTAACTGATTATAATTAATGACTAGACCCAGGCATCGAACTCAGAATATCGTTATCCGTTACTCAAAATCAAATTAAAAAATTCTTTATGTAAGACACTTATGAAGCGTTCATACATATATGTTAATATTATTGTAAGAGGATGGTGATAAATTCGTTCGCCAACTTAAACCTAAAGCTACGAGGGTTCCAAACGGCCCTGAAGAGCCCACAACAATCTTAGCCGGGTATTCGATCAAGCTATCTACAACGAGACGATCTACAATTTTATGTAAACCAATTAAAGATCATGAGTACCTATGGCCAACCCAATTGGAAATCGGAAAAATCATGAAAAAGAAAGAAATGCTATAATTACTATTGTTATCGAAACTTCCATCATTAACCAACAAAGCCTATCAAATCAACGAAAATATCCAAAAAGGAATCATAACTCCAATTTCCGTAATAACCAAGAACGAATGAGTCCAATGGAAGGATCTCGAAGCTCGTTGAAATGTGCTCGAATTTCCTTGTTCCGTTAATGAGACCCTTGACGTACCGAATATAAAGTCGATTAAGGAAGGGTCATCTTCGAACCGCGGGGTACCGTTTCTGACTTAGGTTAGGTATTACTGAAATTAAATATCGAATCTTCGATATAAAAGGCTAGTTGTAAAGGAGGTATTAAAATACACGGTGACAACCAAAACATTAACAGTGTTCACATTTAAGATCAAAAGGGTTCACGGATTACTATGGCAACAGAAAAAATATTAAAGTATTAGATAATACTCAAACAACACTTTCCGAGGTACTGAATATGATGAGGAGTTATGGTTGACACTTGAATAATAAACAATGGTCTATAAAAGTCCACTGCTGGACTAAAGGCCTCTCACAGCCGGAGGTCATGTCCATTGTCCTTGTTCTTTCCTGTTCTGTTCAGTTCTGTTCCGTTCCGTTCTGTTTCCGTTCCATTCCGTTCCGCTCCACTCCGTTCTGTTCTGTTCTATTTTTTCTGTTCTATTTTGTTCTATACTATTGTATTCTTCTCTTCCCACGATGAGAAGTGGTTAAGGCCGTAGTCCGCCACGCTGCCCAGTGTGAATTGGTGGACTCAATTTAATTTTCAATTAATTCAGCACAATACGTTATGTTACATTTATTATATTATGGTGCACCCATTATTTTTTAATTACATAATTTTATGAATTTTAAAAACATAATAAGACATCGTATATTAGGGAAACATAATTGGGGGTTGCCAAAATCAAAATCAAACTCCAAATTCTGGTAAGAACATTATGTTGAACTCTCAGGCATGCTTTAATCACGATGTTTTCTTTCACCGTGAAAGCAAGTGAGATTTTTAATTACTAAAAACGGTGCGTGCTGGCGTTCGAACTCGGCCCCCGAAAGTGAAGTCGAGTTCCTACCCACTTCACTATCACTGCTTCTCTATAGATTAGGCGTTACTTATTAAAGTATTATCTTGTTCGCCGTTAATGAAAACGAGCATAAGGCACGTAAAGTTCTCAATCAGGAAGGACGGGTTGACAACACTAATTTACTAATTCCAGTACTAAGAATTGCTGTAAAGAAAATACATATACTTCACAATTTTTAACATGGAATATATAGAGAAAATAGAAAAATGGTTTCACTCCTTTTTGTCGAAGAACTCGTTATCCGTAGTCGTAAAATGCTAACCACTAAACAAACGAGGCAGTCAGTCAGTAAAATATAAAATAGTTTAATTTTAATTTTTGATTTAAATTATTGTTCTATTTTTGTAAGTTTTCCATTTTGTATCATCTGCCCGCTTAGTGCATACCCTGTTTGCGCCCAGCAGGGGAAATCTTTTTTTTATCGAACGTAGCAGCTGATCGCTGTAAAACACAAGCTGTTGGTACAACCCAGCTTTCGTTAATATAATAAACCTTTTGCTTCCGAAGAAGGTTAAATTATTCCAAAATAAGGTTCAATTACGAATAATAAAACAGATTTCGATCAAAGTAAACAAATTATTAAACGCCTATTACACCCAGCTGTGAAAATAGATGTAATCTTCAGAACGAGCTCACAAAAAGATCAATTTGAGAATTCTTGTTTTCTATTTGAGGAATATTTCGCCCATTTTATTAAATTACGATTTACAACATTAAATTCCGAATTCTGTCTACTTTGTTATTCCTCAATTTATATTTGGCTAAGTAACGAAAAGGTTAAAGGTTCAAACCGTTTCTTGTATCTCCTCCTAGAACACGTTGTTCATCCAGTTGAATATGCAATGGTAAATTTTATTAATTTATCTATAGTTTTGTATATATTTTGTCTGGTGGGAGGTTTTGGCCGTGGCACGATACCATCCTACAATGGCTTGCATAGGCGGTATGTACAGGGTATGCAGATGATACATAATTAAGAAAATCTCCAGTAAGAGTTATAAATACTTAAGGGTAGGCTTTTTATAACTCATACAATGCCTATCCTTAAGTTTTTTTGTAACTCGTACTGGAGCTTTCCTTCATTTTATATCATCTGCATACCCGTTGTCTACGGTAGGGACACCTACACGTCAAAGTGGCGTGGCGCTATTCGTTTTAGCGATCAGGCACGATGTTGCGTAGAAATCGACTTGGGGTATTGCTTACTATGATTGCCATAGTCCTGACATGTTAGCCATATCAACAGGTGAGATTGCATTCAAGGTCTTACTTGTAGTGGGATAAAAAAATTAATTCCCCTGCTGGGCGCAAACAGGGTATGCGGGCAGATGATACAAAATGGAAAACATTTCCAGTACGAGTTATAAAAAGCCTATGCTAATAAATAAGTAGATGGGTGAGTCACCCACACTATTTAAAGAGTGAGGTTTAGATCTACCACGCTGCACAAATGCCGATTCATTCACACTCACTTATATAAGCCATCCACTTATTATTCTATTTTTACACTCATATCCTTGTTCACATCTTATTTATCTCCTCTCCACTATAGTACACGGGTCTCCTTACATGATGAGAAGGGTACATGCCGTAGTCTAGGTGCCAAGTGCGGATCGGACATCGGTAGTCTTTACTAGCCCTTGAGCATTCAACTGAACTCTCAGACATACAGATTTCCTTACGATGAAGCAAGTGATATAGATCCGAAATATTAAAGGTGCGTGCCGGGAATCGAACATGATGTCCCCAAAAGGCAAGCCGAAGCTCTACCCACTGGGCTATCACTCTTCTCTGTAAATAGTTATGGTTAAATATAACTGATAATAATTAATTCTTATATTCTTTCACAGTGGTAAAGCGGGAGACTGGTGGAAGCAGGGTTTAAACACATACGCCATCCGGAGGTTCAAGCGTGACGTCAGGGAAACTACGAAATACATCGAAACAGCGCTGGTCATCGACAGAGCAATGTTCGAGAACAGGAATGGCAGCACGCGGTCAGAAGTCGTCCATGATGCTATCCAAGTCGCCAATATCGCTGATCTGGTAAGTTTATAACACAATACAGACCTTTCCGATGCCTTTCTTGTTGGTTTAATGGCACATTTACCAAAATTTACTTACTTATTAACTAATAATGACATTATATAATAGAATTAAGTATATAATAGACTGTATTAATGCCAGAAAATTATAGTGTATTTATATATATATATATACTTTTTATCTTATTAAAATTTCGCAATTTCTTTAAAAACCACATCAACATAAAAGCGGTTGGAACATATGCAAATTTCTTACGTAATGTAATAAGTTTTTTCGCTATAATATTACGTCTACCGGTCTTAAGGCGATTTACAGACCTAGCAACTGTTATTTTTTTTTTTAATTACCGTAATAGTTTTGATTAATGGCTATTATTCTATATAGATAGAAAATATTGTGTAACTGTTGAAATGTAAGCATTAAATGTTACTGAACTAATTTTGCCAGAAGTAATATCGGCTATATTTAATTACAGTAATAATATGATTTCAGCCTCAAACATTAGCATTATAAACCAAGCAAGATAAATCATCAGTTTACCCGCGTACAATTTGGATAATTATAATTTCAGAATTAGTCTGGCTTAGGGCGAGGCTTCCGCCGCGGCTGGTTACCACCCTATAGACAAAGATGCGACTGCCAAGCGTTTTAGCGTGCCAGTAGTATGCCGTGTAGAAACCATTGATGTATGAGTTTGATATTGTTACAAAGAACCTGAATGTAACGTAAAGTTCATAATCGCGCGGGAACATAGCGTAGGTAGTTAACGTGTTTGTGTCGGGCAAAACGTACCAAGGATGCTCCTATGTCATATTGAGAATAGGCGAACGTCGCAACGTTTCTAGATCGCTCCTTTTGTTTACTTGTTTACGATTTCCTGAATAAGAAAGAAATGTTCTAGGCCTCCGAAGTGATATAAATACACAATGTTCGACCCAACCGGGTTAGTCTACTTTGAGAGCGAAGGGAATTAAAATCGAAGTGATATGTTTTTAAATAGTTTCACTTAAATATAAGGCGACTATTGGTATATATGGGTCGCAGGGACGTGTGCACTGTTCGAATAAATTCAGAATAACATTGTACAAGAAACGAACAGAAAACAAAGAGAAAGTCCATGACATAAAAGGTTAGGAGTGAGTGTTGGAATGTGATTCATTCCAACACTCACTCCTAACCTCCTAAGCCACAGACAAAACAGACTGTTGCACGAAAGACTTGTATTTTTGGTATATTCCAACAGCCAAAAAGATTATATAAATATAAGATTTTGAAATAGTCGGTCTCGGATTTAACATAAAAAGAATTAGGTATTTTTAATAAATAAATATGTAAAAGAGTTAATAACATAAAACTGTGAACAAGAAGTAAAGAAACATAGACAAAAATTAAGACCAATCGATCAAAAATCATCAGGTGTTCTTATTCCAAATTAACGAACCCTAGCACGTAACACTATCATACCATTAACAGGTTAGCCCGCTTTAGAATGCATCATCATTTACCAACAGTTGAGATAGCAGTCAAAGGCGACAGTTTAATTACGGTGGAATAAAAAAAAAATTGAATTTTGACATGAGCACAGTTGCCGATGTTGCCGATAGTTGGATGACAGAATAGCTACGTCCGCGAAGTGCCTTAGCAAGCACGTCCTTTCAACAAACAGGCGTAAAGCCCCACAATCTCGTACATTCAAAGAGACCCTATAACGCTACGAGACGCCCTCCGCCACACATTTGCTCAAGTGCCTTTATGGCCAGCCCTTAACAGCCAACGTTTACCGCGAGTCTATTCTCAAATGTACATACTTATTATACATAGCTAGATATTTCTGTTTATCTGTGGGTCTTTTTTTTAAACTTCTTAATTGGCGATTTGATATTTCTTGTGATGAGAATTGAACGTGAAATTTCATGACACGGGTGCATTTCGTGACACGAAAAAATTCTAAATTCATTTATTTCAAGTAGGCCTAGTATAAGAACTTTTGGAAGGTCAAGTATGTGTGTTTGTAGTGACTCTACCACCGGTTCAGAAAGCAGATTCTACCGAGAAGAAGCCGGCAAGAAACTCAGCAGTTGCTCTTTTCTAACATCGTTTTGCAATTTAACAATCTTTGTTTTATCTTGTGTGAGGCGAAAGGAAAGAAAGTACCTATGTACGCGTTTGTAACAACAGTCGTTAGATGGTCAGAAGCAATTCGTTTTGTAATGTTCTTTAATAATATTATTATTATTAATTTTACAAAGAGTTTATTTAAGAAGTTTCACTGCTATCACGTATAGGAACAAGTACTCTAGAATTGTTTTTTGCCAATTATTTGATAATCATCTTATAACGCTCCGTTATCGAAGCGGAACATCTATGTATATAAAGGAAAATTGTGTTAGTTACACCATTTATAACTCAATAACTACTGGACCAATTTTGTTGAAAATTTTTTGGATTTCTCTTAGTCCAGAATAGGATAATAAATATAAAATAATAATGTTCAAAAAAAAAATCGCCGAGACAGCTGTTTGTTTTAAAATTTTTAAGGCATACAGAATTTTACTTGTATGGAATATTTGTATGAAAGATTTAAGAGGTATAAAAAATCTCTTAGAAGACGGGTTAAATTCCAACGTTACAAACGAGACGTGAAAGCAAATACACATTCTTATTTCTATCGGAGAAATATCCGACATCTTGGAACTAGATGCGGGTTCTGCAAACTCGTTATTTAGCACCAGCAAATGTTAATGGGTATGGAAATACGTGCATAAGTAGCGAGCACCTACCTACATTATGTACTTAAAACTCCAAAGGCTTTTAACGACTTAGCTTCAGAACTTCCCGCTCTGTTAGAGTTTACATGTTATTGATTACGAAGTTACTTAGATACTAAAATAAATGAATAATAATAATAAACAAAGGTTTAGGTTCCTCAATCTTGAGCCCTGACCGCCGAGCCGGTAGCTTGGGTCCTCAAAAGCCCCCGCAAGCTTGTGGCTTTTTTTTATAAATTTTTGATAGTGTCTTTTTTATTTTTCTTTTATAATACAAGTTTATAAATAAAAGTTTATAAATAAATGATAGATATAACAAAAACTTAAAACTACCTTCAATATAGTGTACGTAATTCTACTAGGTAAGCCCTTTCATTGGTTACACATATATGTAATCCGCCATTTTGTGGCAGCGGCTATCTTGAACTTTTTTCATCAAACATAGCTAAGAACCACTTATTCACCTTTCAAACAAAAAAAAAACAAAATCAAAATCTGTTCATCCGTTTGGGAAATACGATGTCACAGACATAGACGCGTCAAACTTAAAACACCCTTTCGTTCTTACGGGGTTAAAAATAAATGAGTAATAATAAAAAAAAACCTTAATGACCGAGTAAAAATTACCTAATAAAATCCGACCTAATATTTAACGGCCGATTGGCGCAGTAAGCAGCGAACCTGCTTTCTGAGTGGCTTTCTGGTGGATGGGTGGGTTGGCCGTGGGTTCGATTCCCACAATTGGACAATATTTGTGTGATGAACATGTATGTTTTTCAGTGTCTGGTTGGTTATATGTATTATATATTATAAGTATTTATGTATTATTCATAAAATTATTCATCAGTCATCTTGACAAGCTACGCCTACTTTGGGACTAGATGGCGATGTGTGCATTGTCGTAGTATATTTATTTATTATTATTAAATGTTTGTTTGTGTCCGTTCTTCGCCGCTAGCTCGCTTTAGTTTCGTTCGCGTTTCGTTGCGTTTTGCTTCCTGAGTTAAGTCTAAGCTACCACACAACTTGATTTATGGCGTAGTTAGTTAAAGGATGGAGAGTAACACGGTTCCCAGGGAATTGGAAAAAAAACGTGATACCATACTGATAACCGTGAAGCCGTGAACCGGATGCATAAAGCGGGCAACAGGTAGTGTTTCAATGAAAATTCCAACAGATTAAATTTGAATTTATAATTCTAACACAGAAGAATCAGATGTCTATAAGCTTGATGCGGGCGTTCCAAATTTAGTTCTTGAAGTATGGAGATATGTGCATTAGTAGTGAGTACTTTATCTGCTTCAATTCGAAATACACTCAACAACTTAACATTAGAACTAAACTTCTAAATCAGCAGAACATTTTCGAAAATAGAGAATGAATATAATATACTAATGTTATAAAGAGGAAAGACTTGTTTTGATTATATGTAATGTTATTAAAAGATTTTGCGCGTATACCTCTCGCTCCGGCTTCTACATCATATAAACAAACAACAAAGCCATATTTGATTATTTAATTAATATTTGTTTTACAGTTAGAACGACAAGTTACTATACGTTTGATCTTCCTAAAAAAAATAGATAACGAATTCTACATCACTGGCAAATTAAAAATACATTAAAATATTGTAAACCCGACTATTTTTAAAATCCTACCTCGTCCTGTTAGTAATAGTCGTCCATACTGCGTTCCACTCCGAGGTCAGACTAAAAATTTTAATACTGTTTTTTTCGAGAAATGTAGCTTTTTTTCAATGATCATTGTTTACAAGTGCCAACTTAACTAGTAAAGGTTCGATCGAATTGTACATTACAAAGATGTTCCTTATTTCCAGTACTTTCGCACGCTCAACACACGGGTCTCGGTCGTCTACATCGAGTCCTGGCAGAGTGCGGATCAGGCGGACTTCGACAGAAAGCATGATATCACCAAAGCCATCCAGAAATTCAGCGATTACGCTGCCAGAAAGCTTTACAAGATAGAAAAGGACACCACGCAATTCCTATCGTAAGTTATTTATATGACTACTGACTGTGTTTTTTTGTATTGAAATGGTAACACATAAGGTTTTTGTTTTCACTTGGAAGACAATAAAAACATATAAAAAGCAATCCCACAAAATCCCACTTCTGAGGTTTCGTATATAATAGACGGATGGTTTTAGAAGTACTTTTATTAGGTCTTTGCTATACGACACTTTGATTTTATATGTGTATATATATATATATTTTTTTATACTTCCTACAGTCTTTGGCCACACCTTCACTCGTTTTCTCGCACGTCCGAAAGTTGGCTAGTTAGTTAGTTATTGGTAGAATATGCCGTCCGTCTTTTGTAAACCGTTTTTTTTCGCTGTGCAATAAAGTGAATAAATAAATAAATACGACATAGTTCAATCATTGAAATAATATGGAGTTTTGAAACGAGAGCGAAGCTGCGGCTTTCTAATAGATGGCGCTAACAGTCTCTAAAGACTGTCATCAGGTACTAGGCATCGATGTTTCCTCATTTTGGCAATACACTCAAGATGCCGTAGCCAGCTTCAAAGTCTAAATTTATATCTAGAATCTTCGAGTGATTATGTACTAGAACTAGTAAGTTTATCGCAAATTAAGTTTTTCTACACTTTTTTATCCAGCGGTCTACAATTGACAAGTATATCAGTGAGTCTGAACCTTGCCAAAACACATCTTGCCAAAACACTTATTTTTAAGCCCGTGCTACTCACTAATAGAATGTAACGTTGATAGTCCAGTGTGTAGGGCTTCGACTTTCGAGGGAGCGAGTTTAAATCCCGACACGCACCTCTAACTTTTCTAAGTTATGCGCGTAATGAAAATATACTTGCTTCTACGGTGAAGGAATAAACCGTGAGGAAACCTGCATGCCTGAGAGTTCTTCATAATGTTCTCAAAGGTGTGTGGAGTCCACCAATCCGCACTGGGCCAGCGTGGTGGATTACGGCCTTAACCCCTTCTCATTGTGGAAGGAGACTCATAACAAGTAGTGGGCCGGTGATCGTTTGATATGATAATGAATCACTAATAGCAAATAACATATTAAAGGTTATTGCATCGGTGTCATGTCGTATAAGGCCTCTAAATAGACAGAATAAAACACTAAAATAGAGATATAAAAGCTTAAGCTCAAAAGGCATTTTTCAGCTTTGTTTTTTTTTTATATCTCACAGTAGTGTTAAACTAACTTGGCTTCATGCTGAGCACGAGCAAAGCGGTAGTTATTTTGTAATTTTTTTTTGTTTATAAAATAAACTAGTTAAATATTTAATAAACTAGCATAATTTAGCATTATATATCTTTAATAATAATTATCATCGTCTATTTGCAAGAAAGTTTGTACAATATCACGATGTTAGTAAACGCTTAGCGGGCATAACAGCCCTCTAAACTGACTGTATTGTACTTAATTAAAATTAGCAAAATTATTAAAAATAGAATTATCTAAAATAACTCAACCCTTATTAATTGACAAATTAGATTAAAATAAACACTTTAATGAAATTTAATAAGACAATAAATAAATAAATTAATAATCTAAAAATAAACCAATCCAATGAAATTTAAGAATTTCGTCCATATGCTGTAATCAGTGGCGTGCACTAGGCTTATACCTGGGTATGCATACAGTAGAGAGATTGCCACAAATCCTCCTACTATACGAGTTATATATTAATTTGAGTGTAGGCAGTGCACGCCACTTGCTGTAATATAATTATAGGTTAACAATAGTCTATTAGAAGCGCAACGTTAAAACAAACAAAGAACACGGCGAAATTGCAATTTAATGTAAATATTGCACATTATTAAAATACAGCAGGTGGGTTTAATCAATAAATAAATGAACGCCACCACTCGTGAGCTCATATAAAGCTATTTAGTGGAAACGTTTCTGCAGTCATAATGAGAGAAATATAATACGTAATGAGGTAGAGAACGACGCTTTCCAGTTCAACAGAGATTGTTCTTGTTTTAGGTATAAAATGTATATTCAATTAGGTTTTCACGTATTTTGAGCGATTGTTTGTATGTACTCTTCTTTCGATCGCAGGCGTACCTAAGACAATATTTGCATAGATACCATCGTCCTCATAATCGTAATCATTACCATCATAAACATGGATTCAAACTATCAATGTTATAAAAGAAAATTCAAATTAAAATTCAAAATTTCTTAATTCATGAAAGCCCAACACAGGCATTTATGGAGCGTTCAGACATATATGTTTACACTAGCTGCTGCCTGCGACTTCGTCTGCGTTTGATTTTGTTTTTTAATGTGGTACTTGTAGTTCTAAAAAAAATTAAAGTATTCCGTATCGCTATATAGGCCTTAAATGAGGGATTTGCTGCTGTCCGCTGAGGAGTTTTTTCCTTTATCTTCAACCACAGTTTGGGCAAAATTAAACACATTATAACCTCTATAGAACAAAAATAATTATTTAAATCGGTTATAATTTGTCGGAGTAAAATCGTCAAACACTCATCCCTTCTCCCAAAGGAACCGAGCTTAATGTCGGGATAAAAAGTATTCTATATTACTTCTAACACTTCCAAGAATATGTGTACAAAGTGTATTGAGGATCGTTTAAGTAGTTTTTGCGTGAAAGCGTAACAAACAAACTTACATTGACATTTATAATATTAGTAGGGATAATTGTAAGGGGATGGTGGCAATTTTGTTCGCCAACTTAAACCTAAAGCTACGAGGGTTCCAAGCACACTACAAACTTAGCCGGGTATTTTTTTTTGTTATCACCATCTCACAGCAGATTAAAATTAATCTTTGAATAGAAGTTATAGCAATTCACATCCAAGCTTTTGTATCGTTCTAGTAATCCTTAATACTGTAATAGGATTTTTCTGTAAGCTTACGTTTTATATAAACTTTGAACTTATTGAGAGAGGTCAAAAGGATTTAGAACTACGACATTAGAATTATTTTTTATTATTTTGCGTAAAATCATCATCATAATATCAACCTATTACCGGCCTACTACAAGGCATGAGTCCTACAATAGGGAGGGTTTGGGTAGTCCACCACGCTAGCCCAGTATGGATTGGTGGACTCCACACGCCCACACGAAGCAAGTGATATTTTAATTGCTTAAAACGCACATAACTTAGAGGTGCAAGCCGAGATTCGAACCCGGCCCCACGTAAGTGATGCCGAAGTCCTATCACCGCACCGTAAAATATGTAACTATATTTTTTTATTTATAATTATAAATGTACGATTCGCCGCGGTACCCTAGTGGCTAACACTTCGGCCTTTCTTTCGTGGGGACTGAACTCGATCCCCAGCATGTGTAAAGTACTAGTTAGACGCCTTAAACTTTTCGGACATACGAGTGTATATCATGTATGTGATAATTTTAAGCAATTATATATCACTTTATGCTGAAGGAAAATATCGTGAAAAATCCTGCAAGCTGAAGGGTTCTCTATAGTGTTCTCAAAGGCGTGTGAAGCTGGCCAATCCGCACGTGGCCAGCGTGGTGGAATATGGCCAACACGTTGTGGATACATGTGGATTGTACTTTTAAATATACTTCGCCTGAGCACGATACGGATAACACTATATGGATATTGGATAGAAGCAGGCGTTACTTTGCGGAAATCCATGATATATTATCAAAATTAAGCTTAATTTGCTATACTCCCCGAAAAGCAGGAGAATCTGTGTGGTGTAATTTATAATTTCTTAAATCCTTATACTCCACACCAAACAGATCTTCGGCAATATACCCTCTACGCACGTTTCACGAGATTTTCACGATTTTCATTTGTACAATTATTCATTGTAGAGTCAACATCTCCTGAGGATGCTCCGGTTTCGGAGCGGTTTCTGAGCGAAACGTGCGTAGAGGGTATATTGCCGAAGATCTGTTTGGTGTGGAGTATAAGGATTGAAGAAATTATAAATTACACCACACAGATTCTCCTCCTTTTAGCGGAGTATAGCAAATTAAGCTTAATTTTGATAATACGATATGGATACTCGGCGCATCTGACCTTGTGAATCACGGTGTATCAATTATATATGTGTGTGGCATTAAAATCTTTTATTTCGAGTACTCTACGTGACACTCTAGGGTGAGTTGATTGTGAGGTTCATTTTAGTCAGATTTTTGACATCTTTGTCCCAACAATGTGGACTGCTGTTGGTCTTTTTGTAGCTTTTTTATATCTCGTCGAAGATCGTCTATGGGCCCAGTAAATTCACTGCCTACTATCAGTCGAACAGCTTTGATCTCACTCTGTGTACTCTCTATCACACCCAGGGTACCTAAGGAATCACCGATATCTCAACAAGCTTTCTTACTCTGAGAGGAGAAGGTGGCTTTTGTGATTGATATTTAAAGTGGGATTTAATAATCGTAGATATACAATGTGAAACTTCCAACAACAATTAGTATATGTATAGCATATTAGTGCCACACATGCTCTTTATCCGGTAAAAATATTTCCGTCTCCATCCACCGCAAAAACTCTACGGGAACTTATCCTTGGATAGTGCATATACTAAATACCAGTCAGCATATTCCACAGTGCGACGCGACGCTACGCTAAGCAGAAATACTCAAGGAACTCACAATCCGCTTACTTTAGTAATGTCTCCTGTCTCGTTTGCATTTCTATACAAGCTCAAGCTATCTCCGCAAATCTCTCGGTTTCAAGATTCGCCCAGCGTCTCGACCGGCTCTCTTGAAACACCATTTTCGTTTCACTAACTACGCAAATGTATTAAATCACTTAAATGAAGATATTATACACTACTTTTCATTAAGTTTTATTTTTGTGTTTTTTTACTAAACTACTTAACTATTTATTTTTTATTTTCAATACCACTTCAACTTAGCTCTTTACTGCCATGTCACCTGATGGTAAGTGACGATGCAGTCTGATATGGTAGGTGCTAACCTGGTAACCTTTATGGACATTTTATGCCCCTAATCGGTGTCTACGGAACATCGTACCGGAACGCTTAATCGCTTAGTGGTTCATCTTTTTCGGAAGAGTAATAATAATAATATTGTCTTTATTGTGTCTCATTTACAACGCATTCTTATAATCTAAGGAACGGTAACAAATGTGGTAGTTAAAAACTGTGTTACAGCTATTAACGCCCACCTCCGGGTTTGCTTAAATACAAAAAGACTATAACATAGAAAAATTAAAATATTACAACTAAAACAATACAATTTACAATTTTATAATGTACGTGTTGTAGTAACACGGCTTAACACACAGCGCACAAAAACACACAAAATTTAAGAAGGATAGCTATTGCCTACTTTTTGATTGAATTTTGGCAGCTAAACCTATCTTGGTGATATTTTGCGTAGATATAGTGTGTAAGACTGACTTATCCCGAAAATCGGGCCTAACGGTTCCGGTGATAATCTCGGATGAGTTCACGGGCACCAGCTGGTTATTTGTAAACGCCGAACAAAAATAAACTATGGCACAAAATTAAATAACTCTCTAGCTTAAAAAAATCAAAATCAAATATTTGGGCTAGTGAGCATGTTGCAGCATGAGCAGTTTGCAGATAACTTTTTATAAAATTCGCAGACTGCGGATCGCTTTATAAACAAAAGAATGTTTCAATAATAATAAAGCGCGTTCGAGCAACTGTCTTGTGATTGAGCACGCAATGCGCAAATTTTAATGCAATCCGCCATTTTGTGATGGCGGCTATCTTGTACCGATTTTCATCAAACTTAGCTAAGAATACTCCGACTTATTCACCTGTAAAACAAAAACAGCGAATCCAAAATCTGTACTTCCGATCGGGAAATGTAATGCCACAGATAGACACCGTTGTCAAAGACACGTCAGACTTATAACACCGCACCGTTTCGCGGAGTATAGCAAAAGAATTACAAGTATCCCAACGCTGGAGGTGAAACACAACTTTTCAGATTAAATTGAAATACAGACGTTAGATTTGAGTAAACTTTATGCCAAAATGATATATATTCCAACAGTTATAAAGTTCATTATCTATTAAGTTGCGTTGTTATAGTCATGAAACGGCTAAATTTAACTTTCACCGATAGATGCGAATATCGATAACAGCCGGGGAGCGGATTTCCTGTCATAATTTGCCTGTCAACATTTTAGATCAAAGCGATTCATATGCCGCGCGGAAATTGTGCACGGATTGTTTGCCAACGTTTCATTGCGTGAGTGGGTAGTTTGTGATATATCGACGATAGTAGTGTTAAAGTTGCGTGACGTTATCATCACCAACCTATTGTAAGCCCTGGGCACAGAGCTCCTTTTTCAGAGGAAATGGAGGAAAAGGTTTCAAGCATGGAGCCCACACGGATTACGTGATACTAATATTAAAAGAATTACTTAAATGGGTAATGTATTGTGTACACGACTAATGTTGAAGCATCAAAAACGGTTAGTGACTTTATACCATTTGGCAGACAGTAATTATTTTACCTCTAATGTTCGAAGCGTCCATCCAAAAAAGTGAAAATGGGAAAAAAAATTGTGAGCTAGCAACATTCCACTGGTGTAAAGTGAGACGTGCGCGGGACGTTTTTACTGTTATTTGACACAATGAGCATTCTGCATGTTCTTAATTAAATGATATCTACCCTCAGCCTATTGTATATATATATTCTATATAAGACCCACTCCTAGACACAGGCTTCCTCTCTCGTAAGAGCGAGGGTTTTTGAGCATAGCTCCACGCTGCTCAAATATTATAACAAGTTAGGCATAACTTGCTCTGCGAGTCAAGCGGATTGACCCGGCTAATTTTAAAAGGCTGGTAATAAAATCTCTTTAACTGAAATACCCGATTCCTTAGCTGTTTGGCCTAACCCTGGATTAGAACCCGGGATCTCGTGATCCGCAGCTTACAAAGCTAACCACTGGACCAACGAGGCAGTTTAAGAATACAATTAATTTTTACTGGAATATAATAGATATTCTTTTAAGTTACCAGGGTACCAGAAACTTAATGGAGCAGACATCTCTTTAATGTTCATCACAAACCAGGCTGTTAGTCAAGTATTGCAGTCTCGTCTGATGCGCCATCAATTAACCTATAATCCCGGACACAATTTATCCGGAAATAGGGGTTCAGCTTGTAATTGATTTCCATGATCAGACTGCAATTTTGGCTAAACGATTGTGCGAAATAGCTGCGTTGTGCGAGTGACCGGTTCCACCAACTCTAAGTGGTGAAGCAGAACCGATGAACGAAGTAGCTGTGCGATAAAGTTACCTGAAGGAGCCATTTTTTCGCCAAAGATACCAGTTTTTCAAATTTACATATTCTTTATCAACCTATTACCGGCCCTCTACAGAAGACATGTTTCCTTTTAGGATAATGAGGAAGTGTGGAGTGGTAGACTTCATACGGCTTTGCAGGTTCCTAACGATGGGATAGAAAAAATAATGTTAAAACGTATGTTGTTGAAGTTTGAAAAGAATAACGTGGATTCTTAGATTCTTGCCGGAATCTTCTCCATAGAATTTCTCTTAAGAAACAGTTCAATTCTGGTACAGACACTGCAGACAACGTGACGTTTCAGAAGTGCCTATAAAGTTTTTTGAAATACATGAATTTTGCATTTTTAGATTGTTTATGTTGTCCTTCACCGTTTAAGTAGGTTATATTTTAATCGCTTAACTTAAAAACGCACGTAACTCTGTAAAGTCAGAGGTACGAGCCGGGTATCAAGCTCAGTCTCCCCGGAAAGAAACCGAAGCCCTAGCTACTGGGCTGTCACACGAAGAGACGTGAACAAAATATGCAATCGCTACGTTTCATAAAAAGTTTTACATTGTTAACATTCGTACAATGTACAACATATACCGTACAATATGTAATCCCCAGCAATTTATACGAAAATATTATATCTTTTATGACAAAAAACATGATGAAACTGTATTTCAGAGGAGACACATTTTATTCAATAACAATATTTTGTACAGCAAATTGTGGTAAATGTTACCATGTTATATTTTTTCTGTTTAGCCGCAATTCCTGGAGCCTAGCCACAGAACATGTTCAAAATATAATATGAAGGAACAAAATTATATCACTACTAGCGTTCCCTGCGTTCTTTGTCCGCGTTTACAATTCCCGCAAACCGATTGCTATCCTGGGATAAAGTGCAGCCTATGTTACTGTCCATCCTTTAAGCTGTGTATGCCAAAAATCAAGCTGATTGGTTGCGTTGTTAGGGTGTGAAAGAAGGACAAACAAACAAACGAACTTTCGCATTTGTAGTATTAGTATGGAAAGTGTGGATACCGGAATATTTGAGTGGTCAACCCCCGTGCCTTGGGGAGCACGATCCCGACTAGTATCACTAAGACGTCAATAATAGTTCCGATAAATCAAAAATCGCCAATCAATGGCTGATATAATTTGGTAGTCATAGTCTTTTTCTTCTTTCCATTTCCCTTAAACTTATCTTACTATGACCCGAGAATCGAACTTAGGCTTATTCGTAGGTGAACTCGCTAACCATTGGACATTATGATGTAATTGTCGATATTAACATAAAACTTTTCTTGGTTCGATCAATTTTAAGAGTGCTCGCTCAAAAAAGGCTTCAATGGCAATAGTTGAAGGCCGTATATTCAGAATTTATTTTAAAAAAACTTCAAAAAGGAGGTGATTATCAATCTTGATGTTCGATCATTCTATAAAAGCGTGTGTCCTCCATACCACGTGACATTGGCGAAGTAAATCGTACCCAATTGGTACAAACGCAAGCCATTAAAAAAAAAAAAAAAAATCTTGATGTTTTTTTAGTGTAAGTGGCGTATGCTCGAGCATAGCTCTGTCATTTACTGTCAGATTTGAAAGAGGTTTATTCTGAAATGGTCCCTTTTCTATTTAATATAGATCTGATGATGACCTTCAATCGAACCCTACAAAAAATCACAGCAAATAAACCGTGATTTCTGCTATACATAAACAACAGAACATCATGTTCACTGTTGACTCTACAAAGGGTTACGCAGACGTATTCAGTATATCGGGGTGTACCTTAAATTTTTATCCAAGTTAGTAGTAGTTGCAAGGTACGCTTTTTAAGTTTTACTTAAGCTGTAAAACTTTTTAAGCTGTATGAATTACTAGCAGCACCTCGTGACTTCTTCCGCGTGTAAGTCATCTTAAAAGATAGACATGCTGTTCCGGACTTTTATTAGAACATTTGAAGAAGAATAACTTTGTCTTACATGATTTCATTGTAACTTTAACCGTTTACGCAGTAGAAGCCCTCAAAAGGAAAAAACCCCGATTTTGAAACATTCTTAATTGGCGCTACGCTCTTATTTGTCTTAGCGTAATCATATATAACCTATAAGCTTCTCCGATAAATGGGCTATCCATCCCTGAAATAATTGTTCAAATCGGGCCAGTACTTCCTAAGATCATCGCGTTAAAGTAAACAAACAAACTTTAAATATTAGTATAAAATTAAGCTTATAACAGTTCAGTGATTAATGATTAATTGAGTGATGAGTTAGTTTAGTTAGTTAGTCATGAGTCTATTTCATAAATATAAACAAGAACTACGTATACAATTCGAGTTGTGTACATTAAATATTGACCCCAATCGAATATAATTTGCTAGCTTCATATGTTGAATGTATATCAAAGCCTCTTTATTTGCGAGACATCTAAATAAACACAGTTATCAAATAAATAACGAGCCATTGAGTTTTTGGTAAAATAAACATTGCTATTAAAATAATTACGTGTTTTTTTAGGTTATCTTATCTGTAATTATTACTTTTGTGTGTATTGATTTATTTAGTAATGATTACAGACTTACTTTGTGTTTTGTGCTTATCTATTCGGATTATATTGGCTGTCCAATTCATGCATTGACTTACATAATTATAGTGAAAATCTTATCGCTCTCATCTCTCACAAAATAGAAAAGTTCTTAACTATAAAATGATTTTGGAAAAGAGCAATCTGCTGAGTTTCTTGCTAGGTCTTCTCGGTAGAATCTGCCTTCCGAACCGGCGCGGTGGTAGAGTCACTACAAACAGACTGACTTGACGTTTCAAAAGTGCTTATAAACTACTTGAAATAAATAATGTTAAATTGTTTCGCTATTGAAAGTTGTAGCATAGTATCAATACTTGATTTATACAAAAATATATTAACTTTTTAGGTGGTATAAGATTAAATTTCGAGGACGGGTTTTTTAAAAAACAACGCTCCAATGTGGGTTGGCGGGCTAGCCAGTCTATATTTTATGCATTATATATAGCTCATCCCATGTGTTTGTCCCCAGCGGAACAAGTTTTCCCGGAGACCAAGCTGGTATATCGGTACCAAACACCATGTGCACTCCGAAGTCTGTGGGCATATCCGTGGACTCCAACCCCTACGAGCCTCACCTGCTGGCTGGTACTATGGCACATATGATCGGACACAACATTGGTAAAGTATATTTTTTAATTTTTAATTTAATTTCCATTATAAAAGCAAAGGAAGCAAGCAGGCCAAGAGGCGTAAATATGAAAACCTGGATAGCAGCTTCATTTTTGTGCCTTTTGAGTAGAGACTAAGGGACCGTGGGGTCCGTAGGCAAGAGCTCTTTTCAAAGAATTATCGAAAAGAGTTATCGAATCTACCGGTGATCCTAGAGTGGGCAGTTACCTTGGCCAACGAATTAGTTTGGCCATCCGAAGGGGCAATGCTGCCAGCATCTTAGAACTGTGCCTCGCTGCGGTGGTTCCGAGGACGTTTTAGATTTTATTTAGTTTTAAATAGTTTATTTTAGGTTATATTTATAAAAGTTATTTTAAAGAATAAATAAATAGTTTTTCTTTAAAGCAAAGGTGCTTAATTTAGTAATAGAAGAGCTTTTTGTGACAAAGCTCGTCCGGAGAATTACTACGGCCATGATTATATCGTTGCAATGTTGTATTCCGGTCTGAAGGGCGTTGTGGCTGGTGTTATTATAGGCACATGAGGCTAAGCAGCTACGCCTGAGGTTGATGGACACAGAGCAGTACGTAGTGTTACTCCACTTACCATATGGTAAGACATCTGGTTAGTCCGACAATTTTAACACTATAAAAAAAAATAACGCAGTTTTTTTTACAACTTTACTCAAACCTCGAATGTTAAGGATGGTAAAAAATACAGTAGTATTAGAGGACACATTGACAATGTCGCAAGCTGCTGGAGTAGCAACTGTACCCTTAGAATTGCAAGCACGCAAACCTGGAGTCACTTTCGCGTATAAAAACATTATACTGTCATGTTTGTAATGAGTTGCAAATTATATAATTCTCTTATTTTTATGTTACAAAGGTTTTACCAAAAACTTTAGTATTAGTATTAGTATAAGATTTAAAGACATGTATGAACTTTAAAAAAAAATCGATAAGTTTTATTTTACTGTGTCGTTCCAAGTTTTACGATTGCGAGCGTATATCGTACTGGTGGAAATAGTAGACGCACTGTTGGTTGTCAAAATGCATGCTCTAATATGCAGATATATCTCACGATTAAAATTTCACCGTTGAAGCAAGTGATATTTTTTTAATTTTCTCTTAAATTGCTTGGTTTGCAATCAACGATGATTATTGTTTATCATAACAAAAAATATTATCGATAAACGAGATCCTATTTTCTAATTACTCCCGCGTTAGAGAGCAAAAGATGAACTTTATCGTCGGCACATATTTAATATTAATAAGTGGAGCTGCCCCGGGCTGCCCTCTAATAAAAACAAACGCTCAATTATGGGATACAGAGTAACTAAGCTTATGTTTTAATAGCCAATTCATTTAACCTTCCACGTATTAACTAATAGTCAAATGTTTCTAAAGTTGAATCGGGTTATTACTAACTGTCTAGTGTCTGACTATCATGTTTTTTTTTTATTCCACTACAAGGTAGACCTTGACTGCAATCTCACCTGATGGCATGTGATGATGCAGTCAAAGTTGGTAGCGGGGCTTACCTGTTTGGGAATAAGCCAGTTATAACAAGTGATAGTAACAGTTGAAACAAGTGATATTTTAATTAAATAATTAACTTGGAGGTATGTGCTGGGATTTGAACTCGGCCCCACGAAAGTGAAGTCGCCCTCCTGCCCACTGGGTTATCACTGCTTGAGTAGTGATATGTCCCAACCTGGAAATAGATCCCGGAACCTCGTGATTCGTAGCTAAGCATGCTAACTAGACATCAGAACATCGAGGCAGGTGTAATAATACATGAGCTGGAAATTCCATTAGACTATCAATGAGCAACGTGAATTTGAAAACATGAATGTAAAACATGCCAGTATTGCTTATCTGCGTGTTATACGGACATTTGCATACTGTACGAGCATTCTGCAGTACCTACTGTTTAGTTTGATGGCATACAATATAGGTTGTTTGAAATTTTAAAAAGAATTTTATAATGATTCCGTTTTGTTACTTTGTTTACAAATGACAGATAACTTTCTAATATCTTTTAATAACCGACTGGTGCAGTGACCCTGTGAACTGGAAGATGTTTGTGAAGGTTTTTTAGTGTCTAGGTTTATATATATCTATACCTATAATACAACTGTAACTGGAAGATTTCTGTACATTTAATATATTTTAAAAATTTTGACCGGGGGATGCTTTATAATCGATACTGAGTTAAAAACAGATTTTTATTTTATTTTTGTCTGTCTTTCTGTCTGTCTGTCTGTATGTCTGTCTGTCTGTCCGGGCATCACGTGAATACTACTGAACGGATTTAAATAAAATTTGGTAAAAACGACGTCGCGGGCAACAGCAAGTATATATATAAACCTAGACACTAAGATAATAGGTAGGTAGGATAAGTATATATATATCACCGAAAGCACACTTACTTTTGAACTAGATGGCGATGTGTGTATTGTCATAGTATATTTATTATTATTATTAATTATTAATAATATGGTTTTCTCAAATATCTAAAAAACTAAAACATTGGCTACGTCACGATCTTTCCAACTCATTGGTGAGTCTTATAAGTGAGGGTCCAGTTTATCCCGCTACTATATTAGACTGCTTCATCACTTACCACCAGGTTGCTGTCGAGGTCTCACTAATTATAAAAATAAAATTTACGTGCAACTGGATTTGGAAATTAGCCATAAAGTACATGGAATAGAATAGCAGAGTCCTGCTATTATGTGGATTTAAAAAAAAATGGGTAGGCAGTACTTTCTGCATATATGAAGTGCACGCTACTGTAGGCAAACTTACGAAAATAGTCTTGAATTCGTGGTTGAAACTGTGAGCAGCTTCGAATAATGTACCTACTCAACATGTCATGTCAGGTCATGGCTGCATCTCCTCAAACGCTAACCTTGTATCTCTACTCGGCAGGTATGGGCCACGACGACGGCAGAGAAAACTGCTTCTGCCGGGACTGGCACGGCTGTATCATGGCGCAATCCATCGTCGGCCTGGAAAACGTTCAGCCGTACAAGTTCTCAGAGTGCTCTAAGAACGATTACATTAGCGAGCTTAGGGGCGGCCAAGGGCTTTGTTTGCTGAACAAACCTAATGAGGTAAGGTTTGCTTTAAAGCCAGGGCTGGAAATCTTAAATTGTTCGTTGATTTAACAGTGTCGGGAAACAAAGTTCATAAACAGTTTAATGAGTGGTTTCTTAGTGTGAGCGTTTACTGGGTTGATTGACCTTTCGCATTGCATATGCACCAAAAACAGCCGCAGGGAGCGAGAGTGCCCCGCTAGCGTGTACACAAGAAAGAACGGTTTGGCAATCTCTCTCAATTATATGTTCGAGCGAAACCGAAATGATTAAACCAATTTGACCCATAGGTATTCTGTGACTGACGCGCGACGCTTAAACCATGCGCATTCCTCACTTGCGTTCCATGCCAAATGAAATTAATTATATTTATCGGCACATCATGTCTTTGTAACTTGTCATGCTTAAAACAATTTACAAATGTGGCATTTACAGATGCAAAACTCCCATTCCCATCCTAGTTATATAACCTGTGTGAGTCGTGTGAGGTGTTATAAATATTGTGTTTTTACCGAAATGGGAAGGTTTTATAAAACTGACCAGACTTTACCCCACTCAAATCAGCATATCCATCTATGACTGCATTTTAAGTCAGTTGAGATCGCGGTCAAAAGATGACCTATTTTAAAACTTGGTGACGGACAAAGAAGGGTTCTGTACCTAGATGCTGTTTTACGGTCCATGATTTAAAAAAAATAAGCCTTTATTGCTGAAATTACATACTTTTTTCCTACAGCTTCACCTTCGACAAAGGCCTTCTCTAAAGATTACCATTTTACCCTATCTTTTGCAATTCTCATCCATTCTTGACCAGCAGTTCTTTTGAGCTTATCTTCCCAGCATTTTCGTTGTCGCCCTTCTTTTCCCATCTCTGGGATACCATTCTGTTATAATTTTTTCACATCACACATGTCCCGTCCATTTCCATTTTAATATTTTACATACTTCTTTCGCATCTTTAAATTTAGTTATATCTTTATTTTGGTCTTCTTTTGACCCCGATCCCACTTCTCCCTGTTTCTCCCTCTTCCGTTTTCGCATACATTTGTTTATTTTGATAAATTTTCTTTATTTTCTAACAAACGTACGGACTGACAGACTAACTAACTACGAAGGTGTAGTAACAGGATCCCGTTCGCATGCTTCGGTAAAACAACCCAAAAAAAGAAAAAATTGCTTATTCGTCTAATATTCGAGATGTTCGAGATAATAAATGGACCACAGAATATTAAAGATATTAAAGAGAAGCCGAGGATGAAATACCGTAATTTAACGTCCATTCTTCGTTATCCCCACTTCTGCTTCATAATTAACTTAAATCTCACGAGCGCGGCCGCTATGAGAGTTTTTTGAGACCTTGGAATTATACAGTCGAGGCCTTAAAGAGATTTAAGTATTAAGTTAATAACTTATTAAGTGCTTAAGTTGGCGTAAGAACGAGGAGACCGAACTTACCCTTGATGGTAAATTACTTACCTCTCTATACGACGAGTCGTTCTAGTGGTGGTGCTCACTTTTTTAGGATTCCATATCGAGTAAATCGAGACCCTATTACTAAGACTACGCTGTGCGTCAGTCCGTCTGTTTGAGAGTCTGTCACTATATCTCATGAAAGTTAGATAGTTGAAATTTTAACAGATGCATTTCTGTTGCTAGGGGCGACTCAAATACTAAAATATAGAATACAATTTCACAGATGCATTTCATGCTAGGGGCAACTCAAAAACAATAAATATTTAAAGAGTCTCCCATACAACAGACATTGATTATATTGCCATTTTTATCCTTTCATGTGTGATTCTGACTTGCAATTTGCCCGTTTTTTTGGTGCATTTAAGCGGCGTTGTTCAAGTTTGCGTCCCACGAGCAACTAATGCAAGAACTCTTGCTCGAACGCACCCTTCTTTTTGTCTCTGCCACTAGCTTTACTACAGCTAGTTGAGCTATGTGAATAACTCTAATTCTTCTACGGATCTCCTCATATTCATAAAAGTATTCAACAGTCATATTAGTACCCATAACACAAGCTACGCTTACTTTGGGGGTAGACGATGACGATAGACGACTTACTTAGAAACGATCTGCGTATCGTCGTGGTTTATTCATTTATTTATGTACCCTACATGATGGATATACAAAGCTAAGCGTTAAGCAAATAGACGCAAGCGATGCAAAACGTTGTCTGTGGAAATCCCTAACAAGAGATCCTTGCTATGTTTTTCACTTTAGGAATCATCATCATCATCATCCGCAGCTCATTATCATCTCACTGCTGGGCATGAGACCGTGTTAACAATCCGAGTTTAAAAGTTATTGTTGCATTAGACATACATTGATTGAAACAAATTTAAACATATAATATCTATAAAAAATGGATACCATTAGTCAAATAATATCAAGGTAGATCACGACCTATTCAAATGTACTTGAACAAATTCCCAGCAAATATCTTGAAGCGTTTCCGCAAAACACTAATTGTAATGCAACACCGGGAAGAGATAACCGATACCCGGAGATAAAAGGAGCCCCACGGCCAACCACAATCATCCCGATAAATATGTAAGCGTGCAAAATCGATGCGGGAGTGGTAGCGTTATCCCTCAATATGTAAATTTATTCCAATATAAACTCTACCCGCCCCGCGCCGGCATTATAATATATTCGCAAACGAACAGATAATTCTGAGCCAGGGCAGCCGTATTACCATAACTTTTATTAAAGGAGTGGGCTCCATAAGAAGAGATGTCAAACAATGCGGCCATGCTGATTAATTTTCAACGTGGAAATCTGTTTTGCATTGGGACGGGTGGAGTGCGAATGACGCTAAATGGAAAAGTTGACAAATTATAAATGCGTTGCTGAGCTGGTACAGCACTGAAAACAAAGACTACTGGTAGATTAACTATACAAGATATACAAAATGTTTGAACGAAAATAGAATTCTGAAACAAATGTTATACCAACTAAAAATTTAATATTTTTTTGTTAGCATTTAATTTCCTGCCGGGGTTTGAACTCGTCCCAAGTTGCGCTCACCACTGCACCAGGGAGTTCGACAAAACTCCCTACGTGTGCAAAAGAGTACACAGTAGACTACGTAAAATTATGTTATGAACGATAGTGAAAATTAAAAATGTATTTGAACGAAGTTATAAAATGAAATATTCATATACGAGTATGTCTGTTCAGAAACTGTTGCTAATCGTGCATGAGTAATTTTCGACGGAGAATTCTGTTTGCATTGGAATGTACACAGAGAACGGAGACCGTGTTAATTGTAAAGTGCCGAGTTAAAAATTTGTGTTGTACAAAATTCGTTCCAATTATAAATGCGTTTCAGAGTTCAACTCAGTGGATGAAATTGTTGAAGCTTAAGTAGGTGAAAGTTGCCGCAAATTGTAGCGGCATAATGGAACTAAAAAGCTATTTAATAGGTCACTTTTGACAGCTATATTACACTTTATATAAAACGTCAAAAATATTGTATTTCTCTCAACAAACTCTTAAAGACTATTTTAAGAGACTTCCTTTTAACCTACTTATCATAACTAGCTTGCGGACATAATGTCTACGAGATGTAGACATAGCCAAGCTAGTGGATCTATAGATTACAATTTTTGTTCAACGCAGTCGCCAAATTAGACAACTCACCCATCAATATGCATGCATCCATTTAATCTAAAAAAAAAATACTTTTAGCTCTCGGAAAACGTGTTATATTTGTAAAATATTAGTTTTATTTAGTGCATTATATTTTTTTTATCTGATAAAGACAACACTAAATTATTTTTCGTCAAAATTTTGTATGTTCACTTTCAAATGGTCTCTAACATGCCGCTACAGTGGCCCGACATGCCAACCGTCATGGGTCAAATAAACTGAACGCCGTAATGGTAGACCAATATATTGAAAAACTTGTCTGTATTCAATAGTCATTTAACTTGAACATTTGCAATTTTTTAATACGATCTTTGTCTTTGTCTTCACTGTTAGGACATAACTAACTCAAAATAACACTTGGTGTTATTTTTAAAAACTAAGCAAAGAATTTTCATTGTCTCGTTAACCCAACTTGAACAACCAAAGCGTGCCTCTAAGCAAACCTCTGCGCCAAAAAGCTTCAAGGCTTTATTGAAATACCAATAGAGTATCGTGAAGCTTAGATGAGAGAAAATTGACTAAACATTTTCATGAGCTCAGTAATAAACCTAAACTTCATTTAAACTGGTAAGCTGTTGGCAAGCATACTTTACTTCGTTAGAAGGAATTTCAGCTTGTGCCAAGCATGCATAACAGCATAATTTCTATTCGCCTTTCAAGCGGAATGCTAGCTCTCCTGATATTGCACGTACAGTTTATTCAGTGTTCATATAAAGGCTTTAATAGATTTCAATGGATACAAAAGACGGGGAAATAGTCGAAAAAAAGGTCGTAATTGAAGCAATAAGGTTTAGAAAACCTCAAAAGGTTTGAATGGAATAAATTCACTCGGGATATAGAAATTAGAACACTCTTTTATATCATGAAAATTAATTTACTATAAAATTCTATTCTGAGCCAAGAGATTCTTGTTAAGTTTTATAGATATGCAAGAAGCATAACATATGTTTTTACAGTTGATAGTGCACCGTCAGTGTGGTAACGGACGCCTGGACGAAGGCGAGGAGTGTGACTGTGGGACGCTTGCCGAATGTGATCACAACAGCCCTTGCTGCGACCCCTTCACCTGCCGCCTTACCAAAGAAGCGCAGTGTGCAGAAGGCGAATGCTGTGAGAGATGCCAGGTAAGCAAACTGTCTCTCTCTCTCTATGGTCGTTTCTTTATTACTGAAGAGTGTGTTCTGGTGAGATAGTGGGTAAATTGTCTCCATAAGCTTCTGTTAGAGGCCATTTTGGCGATTTGATAGAACCTGCACGAGTTTGACTTTTTCAACTGGTCAGGCCGTCGTTGGGGACCGGCCTCTCGGTATTTTGCCTTCAGTGTTGCCTGTTACTTTAATTCAGCAAACTATGGATGATAGGCAATCTATAGCAGCGTCGATAAGACTGAAAAAATACCAATCCACACTTGACAAGCGTGGTAAACATATATTTTAAATATTTAATTTTTTTTACCAGAATACGTAGTTTTTAATACCAGTATAAAGATCTCCCATTTTGAGAAAATAATCGGTTGAGGATTTATGAGGGCATTCAATAACAGACGGGCGTCTGTTTAAAAAATATATGCTATTGTAAATTGTTGTTATACTTGGAACTAGCTACTACCCGCGACTTCGTCCGCATTTGTTTTTATTTCTAAAGTATATTTTTAAGTTGTGTATTCTTTAAGAAATTATTTTCAGAAAAGTATTTTTAGGTGAAGTCCTTTAATTTTTTAACTCGCGATTGCCTGTGCCTGTGCCCAATAGGAATAAATTGTAAAGCAATATAAATACCCTTGATAATAAAACTATTTATTTCATTAAGAATTAATACTGCGATACTAATGTAACCCACTTAGCACCAAAGCTGTTATTGCGACTTCAATATGATAGTTAGATATATTATACTCTCGGGAACTTTTGTGTAAACAATAATTATGTGAAACATAATTTTTATGTATCATCAATAGTTTACTCAGAGCACGCTAAGTACTGAATTTTATAGGCCAAATTTTACCACTTTGGGATACATTATTAAATTTATCTTAAGGATCTTAAATGTTTTTGAAAATAAATTATAGCCTATGTCATTTCATGATAGTTAAGCTTTCTTTTTCCGAAGAAATGGTTAAAATCGATCTAATAGTTTCGGAGCCTTTTGGGTACAAGCAAACAATAAATCTTCCATCTTTATAATATTAATGAAGTTCCAATCTTCGCAGCTAAAACTACGCGGCGTCATATGTCGCGAGTCAATGAACGAGTGTGACTTAGAGGAGACCTGCACCGGACTATCCGGCTCATGTCCAGCCGACTCGTACAAGAAGAATGGGGTGGCCTGCCAGTCGGGCAAGGGTCATTGCTACGCCGGACATTGTCCTACTTTAGCTACTCAGTGCGAGAAGATATGGGGAACCGGCTCAACTGGTGCTGACAAAGAATGCTTTGAACAGTTCAACTCTAAAGGTTCGGTGACAGGACACTGTGGAAAGGACAACGGTGGAAACTTCATGAAGTGTGAATCGGAGTAAGTTGTCCTTATTGAAACGATTTTAACACCAACACATTTAATAAACGTGACATAACGTATTACGTGAGAGCCCAACGTTTGAAGATCGTACACCGATCGTAAAACTAGAGAAAATTCGGAATTATGAATTCCGAAGTGTAGAAATGTGATGATACGAATTCGATTCTTGAAGAGGCTTTTTGTTTAGCCATAGCCAAATTGATACAAAACGAATGAAGTCGTTAATAAAATTCAATATTTTCATCGCAAATGTTTTAAGAAACAGTCTATGTGAAACTGGTAGCCGATAAAAAGATCGGGAAACACAAAAGTTTTGGTTCAGAAACTCCTCAATTCTTTATAGAAGACGCAAACGTTTTAAGAAACAGTCTATGTGAAACTGGTAGGTCATCGATCGGGAAACGCTGAGAGAACTAAACGTATGTGGTTTGATTTATTTAAGACATGGCGTTCAATAGAGATTAAATTCCCTTTGATGAATTAGTTTCTTCCTCAAGTTCATTAGATCATGGCGCTATAGTATGGAGGTATAGGGGCGGTTCAAATCGTGAATGGATGTACCTACGATCTTCAAACGTTGGGCTCTCACGTAATACCTAATTGGAGTGCAAAGAGTCTTGTACCCTTAGTATAAGATTTGCTCGCTGACAATCGAGGACTCGATTTCGAGTATCGTAATACTTGAGTATCAGGGTAAAATGGAACTTACTAACAATGCATTAAAGCTCAAATTTGCCGAGAAATCTTCAGCTGGGGCTTTTGGCAGTGTTTGTAAAATAAAAATCTGAAATACAAGATTTCGGATTCTAAGACGAGTTGAATAAGGTCCATTTTACTTTGACGATATAGAGTGTAATATGCGTAGACAAAACGAGCGAGGTGATCTTGTACTAAGCCTACTGGTGAGGTTTAAACTTGAAAGGATCCTTTTATTATAGGATCCATTCACAAAACATGTTCTCAGAACTATTTACTAGGTTTCGGTTATTCGCTTCTGCCTTAGTGCATGTTTCCTGAGAGCAGATAAATCTGGGTCTAAGCTCTTAATCTCTCTTTCCATTGAGAGCCATGCAGTGGACGTTACTGGGCTAAAGGTGAATCAAATCATAGCTCGGAAATTAAATGAATGATGAGTCTTTACACAATTGAGAAAATCGTATTATGAACTAAACTTTTCTTTTTCCTGCTACGGGAGTTTGTACCCCTAAATTGTTGTACCATCTCGGACTGCGTCACCACTTAAGACGAAGTTAAATTGCAGTCATTTGCATAAAACATGACAACATTTTGTAGGTAGGGGAAAGAGGGGCTAGTTGTAACATTTTTTTTTCGTTTTTCGATGGGGTGACTAAACTATTCAGTATTTTAATTTAAAGGTTTTAAATGAGAAATCATGTATTTGGAAATATATTCCTACAATATTTTTTTCTGAATCTATTATTAATTAGTATTTATAGCACTTTTTGTGGCAATTTTCGCTTGTTACAACTTACTCCGTTCTTGGGATTTCATTTTTTGAGGCTTGTATTATAAAATGAACAAACAAATAATAAGAAAAATATATTTCTTATGAACTCATTAATGAACACCTATTATTTTCTTCAACAGCAATACAGCAATAGCGTATACATAGGTTAATTAAACATTTTTAAAACTTAATCATCAGTGAAAACAACACACGTTTAGTCACAATCTTAATTTACACAATTAAATTGCGGCGAAGTATAATTAAAATGTCATGAAAAGTCAATCGAATATAACATATAAATTAAATTAGTACGTATATAAAATAAATTTTGTTATCTATGAACTCTCTTACCGAGTAATAACATTTATAAATCAACCAGGCACGTAAGTCAAGGACTTACTCGTTGAAACAAAAACTAATCATAATACCTTACTTTCCCAGGAACGTAAAATGTGGATCACTGCAGTGCCAGTCCGGGAACAGATACCCGGTAGTTCCGGGCATGGACGAGTACTATACCCGGACCGTCGTCACTATCAAGGGACAAGAATACGACTGCAAGTGAGTATACAACCACGTTTTTTCGAAGTTACACTTCTTTTGTTGCGTTAGGGAAAAATTACGAGTAAATTTTTACAATACGCGCGCACAAAAAACCGACGCCCTGAAGTAAAATTTTAGTTTAAAAAAAAAGGTTTGACAGTATATTTCAATTGTCAAAGTCTGCGGGCTCATTCAGGTGATTTGATTGACTCAATTGAACAAAAATCTCAAATTTTAATGTTGAGTAAAACTTGGTTGTCTGATAATGAGATATCTAGATAATGCGTTATAATAAAACTTTCAATATATTAAATACGTTATATCTATTGTTAGTGTTTTTTTAGAATGAGGCGAAAGATATATAAGTATAAATTCTAACGTGTGTATATTAGTACACACACACACACACGTTTTTTTTTTAAGTTATACTTCTTTTGGCGGGTTAGGAAAGAATGATGACAGTAAATTTTTACAATGCTCTCGCACGTCACAACATATCGACACCCTGAAGTTAGCTATAAGGTTTGACAGTGTATACCTTTAATTGTCAAAGTCTGCGGGCTCATTCAGGTGATTTAATTGTTTCAATTGTACTAAAATCTCAAATTTCAATGTTGAGTGTAACTTGTTTGTTTGATAATGAGTCTATATTAGTATTCCAAATTTAATTATGTTTATTTGCATTTCTTGTGTGAAATATTTTTTTGTGATATTTAAAAAAACTTTATTTAACTAGATAATGTGTTATAATAAAACTTTCAATGTATTAAATACCTTTTTTCTATTGTTAGTGTCGTTTTATCTACAAATGCGAAAAAAGACACCAATGTAACCCACTTTTGTTTCTACCGGTAATCTAGTAAAATTTTAAACACAAAAGCCACCAACTGGAATTTTTTTGTGAGATGAACATGAATGTTTTTCAGTGTCTGGGTGTAATAAGTATGTATGTATATTATTCATAAAAATATTCAACAGTCACCTTAGTACCCATAACACAAGTTACGCTTACTTTGGGGTTAAGTGGGGCGAAGTGTGCACTGACGTAGTATATTTATTGGTTTGTTTATTTACTACTACCATCTACTGCGATGATTATGGGGTAACTCTCCCGTTGGGAAGAGGTATTTAGTCGAGCAGTGGACTGTTATAGACTAAGGATGACAATAATAAGCAAGCGTAATATTGTTTATTGTTATTAGATACACAAAACAGGTAATAACTTAAAGTAGATCTAAATAAAAGTAAACAAGTTATGTCCTAAGCTACAACCCAAAGTATGTGTACACAACTTGGAATTAAAGTAAACAAAAAATAAAATAAAATTAAAGTTGAAATCAAACAGAAGATTATGTGGAATAGTGCTATATAATTTTATTTTTAAACATATTTATCCTTCTGTTAAAAATATACACTATTAATAAAATGAACTACGTGCTTCACTCGCTTCGAAAGTTTAATAAGTTTATACAAACATCCGCTGATCTACAATCCAGCGAATCGTAAAGTCTATTTATCAATAGATATAAATATCAGTTTCGCTTGGCGTTATTATTATTTCTTGATAAATTTTTAATGACGTCACATTGCGTGATGTTGGATGCCTATGGAACCAATATCCTTACGTACAAGTTTTTCAATCATTTATTAAGATGTAAATCATTTATTAAGAAGTATTTTATCGATAATAATACTATAAAATGCAAAAAGATTTTTCTAGTTCGACTGGTAGTTCAGAGATAAGCGTGTCAAACAAAACAAACTCTTCAGCTTTATTATTAGTAAAGATCTCGAGCCCGTTCTCAACGAAACCTAATGACGTCCCGAGGTTTATGTCATAACAAGTTTACTTATCTAAATAGTTTTGATTATTGTCTACGAACGGTTGGTTTGAACCTTAATAGGCTGCGTTCTTATCTACGACTCTGGCACAGAGACCTTATTGGATTTATCACTAACATCATCTTTGGATGAAGCTTGCGTTAATCTGCAGAAGTACCCTTATGCCCGTTTCAACTAAACGTAGGATTCGCTTTAATCGGATGCCTAGAGATTTAGGTGATTCTTTAAGAAAACAGAAACATATCACGAACTCTTATGTGATGTCTAACGACGTTAGGCGCCGTCTAAAGTTACGAAACCGATTCGGTGGATCTTAGAGTTTAGGGGATTCATAAACTGACACTTAACAGGTTAAAAAAAATTTAATCCTTTTTTTTATAACCTTAAATCCATACGAAAAATGTTAAATATGATAATACAAACACAAAATATCACACCTTGTGGCAAGAACCATAGATAAGTTAGGTTATATAAGTTTCTTTAATGGTGAGAAGTAAATGTGTGCTTAGGTTCTTTGGTTAGGCGTCACTTAGTAAGGCAATGCATAAGTAAGTGACGGAGACGACGGCGTTAGTAAAGTGGATTTCTAATCTGCTCGCACTGGCCTCGTCACTTAAAGCAGATAAAGTTTTAGACCATATATCCACCACGCTGCTCCAACGCGGGTTGGCAGACTTTAACGATTATCGTCAAATAATATGATTATCGAGCTACGGGGGTGAAAAATGCCAATAGAGCTGGTCCGAGGAAGTACTGCCGCCTTGCTTATTTTTGCCGCAAAGCAGCATTGTTGCAATGCTGTATTTGACGGTGGAATTAAAGTTACATGAGGCCTAACACCTAAGCCTCAGGGCGGAACTTTTTAGGACCTGTTCCTTGCATGCCCTGCGAAGTATTGCTCTTTTTGTGGCTTGTTTCTAGGCGATAGCTATCCGGTCCATAAATTACTACTATTAAAAGATGAAAGAGGAGATATAAGAGGTCCCATTAAAATAGCTCACTTATTAGGGTATTTCACGGCAAAGCCACCAAACTGTAAATTCTTAGATACGAATGCATCCATTCATTAAAAATTCATCAAAAAATCTTATAATCTACGTTCGGCACCAAATTGTTTATTATATGTAGAGTACTTATGTATTCTTTAATTCAAGGGAAATCCTTATTTCTATAGCAATGGGATTATGTCCCTACCTACAAGATGGCAAAAAGTTATCAAACGAAATGGTCCCTACATACCCTAGTTAAACGTAAATAAACTATATTAAAAAAATTTCTGAAGCTTCTTAAATAATATGAATAAACTTTTTCCCCAACCTGTTTGGACATTGTGCATAGAACGTATTTAACAATTTCAGGGCTACAACCGGTCCTCCAGAGTACTCCAAGATCGGGCGCTTGGGACTTGTCATGGACGGCAGCCCCTGTGGAAACAATCTCATCTGCGTGAACCAGACCTGCGTATCCATGTACCCTTTCGTCGACCAGTCCAAGTGCCCAACCGACCACAATAACAACGAATGCTCAGCTAAGGGGGTGAGTAGATTTACCATAAATTTTAAATATAAATAGCAGGCAAAGAAGCGAATCACTTAACTGAGGAAATCTGCAGAACTTCGGGCAATGGTGTTCGGGCCATCATCATCTCGACCGATTTACTCCCACTGCTGGACATAGTTATCTTGTAGCGAGTTCTGAAATACACCTGCAAACTTGGTCCTTGCTTCTAGAGGCAATGCGACATGTTTGATGGCATCTTTCGTTCCAGTCAGGGTGTACCAAACCTGCGTTTATTGGTGCGGGATCGCCAATCAAGCACTTTGTGACCCCAGCGTCTATCAGTTTCCTCAGTCGTAAGCCCCGTCCATTGCCACACGTCCATCCACTTCACCACTCGTTAAGTCAGAACCTCTGGTTGTTCTACAGATCTTCTAATTTCAGATTGAATCACGTGGAATTACTCCGAGCATAGGTATCTTAGATTCGTAAATGTAGTTACAATTAATTGCTGATGTGTCTTATGAATAAATAAATAAGACAAAAAGTAAATTCGGTATTCAAATAGTACATCACCCGGTGAATCACTTTGAGATTTCTTATAAAACTCTAAGCGACTATGAAGTATTTATCTGGATACTTGCATACATACCATTTAATTGATACGCCGTTGTAAAATAAATAGAAGAGTCACGTGGTTTCATATCGACAAAGTTATTTTGAACGGTGCCCCAACTTGCCCCAGGGGTCGATTAAATGATATTAAATTAAAACTCGCTCGGACGCGCTAGGACGTGTAACTGCGAGCGTAGTCACTCCACCTGCAGTTTTAATGGACGATTTGCATGGAAGCTAAATCAATTGGGTTACGTTTAAAGTTTTAGTTTTAAAAGCATCTATTATAAACTAGGGATGGTTATTTGTGATTGTGTAGCTACGGATAAAATAGCCTTCCCTATTAATTTATTTACACATTGTGCTTTATTTGTAAACCAAATTTGCTTATCGTTCACAAATGAACTTTAACTATGGGCCTCATTCTTATGAGGCGCAAGGTCACGCAAAGACTGTGACCGATAGGAAAGCTAGGCAAACGAAGTTTTCTGCTCAACAAAATTCGTTTCAGAAAGTGGTGCATTTGCTTTGATCGTAGTTTGATAGTTAGCTGGTCCCTATGAATGGACGAACGAGTTCAGATGTACAGAGAGTGGAGTTCACGCGATGCATTGTCCTAACATTCGCCTGTCGAGTAGGTAATTGTTTGGAAACTGTTTTGTTTGGCTGGCTTAAATTTTACATGTTAGAATTTTAGTAAATAGAAATAAATTTTGCGGTTGGATACCAAACAATTAGCAAGTTGCTCTGAGCTATTATTGGGTTTAGAACACGATATAATTCCCAATGGTGCTAAACAGGAACATTCATATCATTACAAAAATGATCGTTCTTCCTTCAACAAGCAACCAAACTTCTCATTTAATGCGGGTTACATCGCGGGGAATAGCTAGTATATAATGAAGACGAAATCGCGTTTGCCAGTGTGTAAACCTATACTAAAGATACTATATACATGGAGTAGCACGATCGCTTGATTATGAACTGGCACAATATAACTTATAATAATTGGAAACTTCTAACTACAACAAATTGGAGAGAACTGTACCGATCGTGGTTTACTCGCCAATTAACAAACTGCGCTTTGAAATAATATCATTATCTGTGGCTTTTGAGAATCATAACGAGACGTGTTTGGTGTTTGGATGCGGAAAGTTGAGAATGTATTGTTAGATGTGCTATTATGAGTAGGTATACCGAGTTAACCCGCCGCCGCCCGTGTTTGTTTCGTTCGTTTTTAACTTGTGACGCAAAGATTACGGGGTGCTATAAGTTTGTTGGGTGTGTGTGTATGTGTGCGTGTGTTTTTGTGTTGTGTGTTTGCGTTTGTTTGTAATATTTACGAAATATTTAGATTTTTTTTTAAATTTGGAAACGAATTTACAACCAACTATAATTTTTTATAAATATAACCAAAAATAAACTATTTAAAACTAAATCAAATCTAAAAAGTCCTCGAAACTACCGCAGCGAGGCACAGTCCCTACGATGCTGGCAGCATTGCCCCTTTGGATGGCCAAACTAATTCGTTGGCCAAGGTAACTGCCCGCTCTAGGATCACCGGAAAATAATATATAAAATAATATATAATTTGGAAATATTTTCGTTGATGAAAAACCACAACCTTTCGCTTCGTGGCGTGAAGTTGTATGTCCCTATTAATCTCAAAAGTTTGTATCTCACCAATTCAGTTTTACACTTTATTCGTCTTACAAATTGTATTTCGTATGAGTATATTAAAAGTGGTGATAGCCTAGTGATCAGAGCTTCGACCGCCCTTCGGGGGGGCATAGTCCGAGACCAGGCGCGTACTTCCAAAATATCGGAGTTTTGTGTCTCAGTGGCATGTGAAGTCCGCCAATCTGCACATGACCAGAGTGGTGGACTACAGCTTAATCCGATCATTACAACCATTATGAGAGGATACTCGTGCCCTATAATGGGCCAGTAATAAGCTGATACTGATGATCAGCCTTTTAAGATATCAACGGTGAGACATGGAAGCTGTCGTATTCTGAAACCGGGAATGCACAGAAATTCTCGATTATTTACTTTACGCAATACTCTATCATAAAGTGAAGTTGGTACTAAGTTGGATGTAATTGTTCTTATAGCAGCTGTAGAAACTCCGTCGGCAGATTCACACAATGGCTGGCATGATTTAGCGCGCGCCTAGCGAGATTATCTAACTACTGCAATTTGTGTCAGTTTGAAGCTATTTGCGGATACGATGCATGTGTTACCAGGGTATTTTAGTTGCTTACAACTTTGAGTCTAGTCAAGCTTGAATTTTCACGGGAGAGTATTGTTTTAGCAGACTTTATAATTTGAAAGTGCTTGCTTGCTTGAAAATACAGGAAATAATAACGAATAAGTTAAATGAAACTCGCAAGAATTATATTTATTATATTTATTACTATCAGCAGGGCAAGCACGGGCAGGTGACAAAAATGATATCCCCGATTATACCAGGGTCCCCCACTGACAAACGATATAATAAACGTTTCCACATGCTAAAGCACAGAATAATGGAATAAGAGAAGTTTACCCCCGTTTATTATTACACATATATTATTTTGATATTATTTCCACAGTGCTCTGAGAGGTGGTAAAGCTGTGGGAGAAGATGATTTTTTATCCTTTCCCCGGGGAGATAATTGTCTCCTGCCCATGCTAGCCCTGCAGAATTATACTTTTTATATTATTGTTAACTGCTTATAAATTCGATTTAAAATAAAGTGACATTTCATCACACATTTCATATGGTTGCTCATTTACTTTTAATTAATTATATTTTAATCAGTGAGATATATTTAAATTCAAAATCGATACATTTTCAATTGGTTTTCAAGGTCTACATTTTTTTTAACATTCAGTCAAAATATTTTTTGCGGGTTAGTCATAAAAAGCAACAAAAGATCAATAGAATATTGGTTGAGTTTCTCAAGTGGACAAATAATCAAGTGAAATTGATTTTATTCTAATTCGGTTAAATAGCCGCGCGCTCCGCACTCCGCGCACGGGATAACTTGTAGTGATATAAAAAACAAAGTTGAAGGTTCGAGCCAGGAATCGAGCTTAGTCCCTC